>NC_086237.1:11255836-11555836 GCF_036321145.2 Pelmatolapia mariae | reverse complement strand
TGTGTGTGTGTGTGTGTGTGTGTTGCTGAGTGAGTTGGGTTATGGTAGGGGAGAGATGGTTGAAGAGATAATATTTACCCCCACACCCACCCGCCATCACAGCACCCCCACCCCACTCACACACCCTGCAATTAAACGAGGCTTACACGGGGTTGCAGGAGAAGAAAAGCAAACATCCTCTCTCTGTGTCTCGCTATCTCCCCTCCTCTTCTTCTATTTCTTCTTCCCCTCTTATTTTTTTTTAAAGTCACATGTTGACATTTGAAATTTTAGGCCTGTTGTTATTCCTCACCAGCCACTCGCCACATTAGTGGAGGGGGGAAAAGAAATCACTGTTGGCTTCTAATGAGACATTTTATGTACAGACATTATGTATGGCCCTCGTGGAGCTGCTAATGAGTGCTGTAAATTTACATACTTTACATTTTTCGCTCATATTTTCTCATTCTGCACCCTGACGTAGTGCATGTATCTTGATTTCTTTTTCCCTTTTATACAGATAATATTTCACATTTATGTTCATATTGTACAAGTTGCTCATTCATCCTTTTTCGCAAAAGGTTTTCTTACCCATGAATACTGAGATGCTGTCTGCTTTTTCTACTTTTTGACTTAACCATTAGGCAGTCAGAAGCCCGCTGGGACCTAATTCGTTAACAATGGGTCAAACTAATTCTCTAGTAGTAGTTTGTAGCAAACTAGGGGTAAAATAAAATAGGCTAAAATAGGGTTAGATTGTGCATTTTGGGGATGGAGGGGGTCATCTAATTGTTGGGGGGGGGGGGGGGGGGGTCTAATATAATAGGGTCTTTTCCTTTAAAATATAAGTGTGCCTCAGGGTGTATGCTCTTGTGATTTGGTGCTATTTAAAATTGAAATTGACCCTGCTGTTGCCAGATGCTGCAGGTGTTTAACAAATTTAAATGAAAGACTCCTACAAATAGCTGGAAGGAACAAACACATTTTTAGCTCATGATATATTGTCAGTTTTAATAAAGAGCTTAATGGAATACAGTTCAGCAATAGCACTGGAGTCTGTGAACAGTGCAGCTTAATTTAGCTGCACTGGTGCACTGCACTAGCCTATATGAATAATGAAAAGTAGCAGGTTTTTCCTCTCTGCTAGAGTTCCCTGTCACTCTGTGCTCACTCTGGGCTTAAATGTGGTCACGAAAAAAGGGTTTGGGGAACACAGCAAGTCTTTCCAAGTGCAACAACTTTTGCACAGGTGTCTCACTGTAGGTGGCATTTGTACAAATAACGGTAAAGAGCGAAATGATGTGCGGTGGTAGTGCAAATGGCAGAAAAGCCAGAAACCAAATATAGGCTTTATTTTAAATTAACCTTCCCGTAGCGTCTATAAGGTAGTGGAAGTGTATTGAAATTAATGTGCTGTTCTCTTAATTCAAAACAAGCAACTGTTTTTTGATTTTGTCAAGTTGACATTAACCCAGGTCTACACATCTGTTAGGGTCATGTCACCGTTTGAGCTTTTTTTGTGGGATTTCTTGGCAGCATTCTGCCCGCCTCGCTACTTAATCTTACAAGTGGAACAGATTTCAGATATCTGTTGTCTGTGCGCCTCAAATCTGACCTTGTCCTTCTTTTTGCACCCGCTTTTTTTTTTCTGAATCACCCGTAGATGATTGTAGTATCCATTATGTTGCTTTAAGCTACTACTTTCACACACTTAACCTGACCAATTTCCACTGACCACAGAAAATGCTTTAGCTGAAAACACCACCGTCTGTCCCAGTCCTTACTGACTTTCTCTGCTGAACACCATATTTTACTCCATGGCTTTAGCTTTCACATACGCTCATACACAACCACACATAAACTTCTCAGCCCCAGCCCAATGACAGAGGCCGGTAAGCCAGAAATCTGACAAAACACAGCTGTACGGAAAGAAAGAAGGAAAGAAAGAAAGAAGTTGTAGAATCTAAGCCCTTACAAATTTGATATTATGTTTGAAAACCTAGCGAGCTTTGATGCTGAAAATGAGCCCTGCATCTTTAAAGAAAGGCCAAAGCAAATGTACGCCTCTTGATTTAAAAAAAGAAAGATTGAGAAAAAAACACACATACACTCTGTAGAAGCAGATTGGAAAAGGGCTGGGCCTCTGACCTCCAGAAACCTCTCTCTTCTCTCTCTCAACCTTTCTTCTTTCTTTTTTACCCTCCTTCTTTCTGTTTCTCTGCCTTATCTCCTCAAACCCTCCAATTACAGTAATGAGTGGTTGAGAGCGAGGGAGAGGAGGAGGCAGATAGAGGCTGTGCGTGACTGGGAGGATAGATGGTGGGGGGACAAAAGTGGGAGGGAATGGAAGGAGGAGATTCATCATAGCTTTTTATCTGCTTTGAGTGCCAGTCATCCGCTGACCCTGTGCTGATTGGTCGGTGAAGATTAACAGCCGGGACCAAATGTCGAGACCTGCACTGCTCTCTGTTGTCGTTCTGACTTCGTGAGGGCTGATGTGGGGGCAAGTGGGCATGTGCATTAAAATGAAAATGCCAGTCTGATGGTACTCTTATCCAAAGGACCTTTTTTGCAGCAATGAGGGACGCAAACTGTATACAACGATTTTAGATTATGAAGAATGACGCACAACACCTCACGGGTTGTTTAAGCAGTCGATTTGATTGCTTTCTTCTTTCATGGCCTGCCACCTGATGGGGTTAAAGTGGCACATGCCTATATTAAATATTCCTATTGTGTTTCATACAATGAGGTCAGTGTATGTACAGATAATGCGTTTGAGCCAAAACTTCAGGGTTCAAACTGCATCAAACACTCAGTACAGACAGTTTTTACCCCTCAGCCAAGGTCCAGGTCAGAGGTCAAGTTTTCTGAAAATCTTGTGGACATAATGACTCAAGAAGAAACATCAAGTAGGAGGCTGAGGGAGGACACTCACTAGTATATTTTTCTGTTTTTGCATCTATATGATGTCACTGAGAACAGATATCACTAATATGCTCATCTCTGGCACCTCTAGCTCCGCCCTCCTTACCTTCAGATCTTTAGTTTGCGATTATCACTTAGTAAGAAAGTTGTAGGGAAGGGGAGAGCAGCTAAAATGCTTCTCTCAGACTGTGGATGAACTGATGGGACGGTGCACTGAAACCCAACGTAAGACACGTAAGGAATATTTTGAACTGTAAAATCAAGCGAGGCTGTTCTAGCACAGTCCATTAATAAAAATATGGAGCATAGAAGGTCCACTTCAACACAGCTGCACTGTGATTAAATGAGTAGAAAAATGCTTGAACTAAGTACTACATAATGATACTCATCAGAAATGTCAGAACTGGAATGTGCTGTCACTGAGGTGGCTGAATGTTAATACTACAGTCAGCAAGACTCTGAACAGCAAATTCCTGAATAGAATTTGCCGCTGAATAGAAAATGAATAGACACAAGTGGACAAATGTATACACTCAGACCACTGGTGTCTGTCTAAACCAGATTTAACTGCGTACAGCATGTGGACACATTTTCACTGTAGTTCTCCATAGTCGTTGTGTCTTTTGTTGTGAAATCACTGCAGGTTGTGGCCTTTAAAATCCCGAACTCCATTCCACTCCACAGGCTCCCTTGTATCTCTCTTTGTGTGTCATCAACACAGCATTGTGCACAAAGCGGCCCGGCTCACCACAGCTGGTGCCCGTCGCTGTAATGCTCATACATGCTGAACCATGACGCCGGCATGGAAAAACCGTACTCTTGGCTTCAACCGGTTCTTGATTTGTTCTGCTTGTTGTGGATTGCAGTGGCGACACCCCACCGAGCCGGGCTGTTCACCACCGCCGCCGCCGCCCCCACCTCTTCCTTTCATCTTGCCTCGTCATCCCCCCTGAAAACCAACCCCCACCCCCAGTGGGCTCACTTCTTCTTCTTGTGTTAATCCACTTTTACCACTTCCTCCCCTCCCACTCCATCACGCTCTCTTCCAATTCTCCTGAATTGAGCGCTCTATTGGCATGACTGTTTATCAAAAGCGGCAACAATAAAGCTTTTACAGAAAACAGATGCTACAAACAAGGATTTACACGTGGAAACAAGAAATGTATCACCTTAAAACCTGTCCCTTTATTTGGTATTATTTTGCTTTGTTCAGCATCGAGTCGGCCCTGACATGAATTCCAATGAAGCTCGTTCAGTGTTAATGAGCCCTAAATAACAATAGGTAGATTCAGCTAGTAAGGGTATGCATATCTTTCCCTTTAATGTCTCTGTCTTTCTTCATGCTCTCATTCTGTCGTACACCTGCCTTCCTTGTGAACTTCTGTTGAGCAGACGAAGCTTTGCTGTGTGCGTGCGTGCATGTGTGTGTGTCTTTGTCAGAGCAGTGTTGTTTTTATTCTTTCAAAAAGGGTGCCTGCTCTTATGGAGGTCTGTGCACACGCTAGGGTCTATCTGGATGATTGTGTGGGGGCGCTGAGCGGCGTCTCTCCCTCCTCTGTCTGTCTTGTCTCTGCCTCTCATTCGCCGTTTTGTCGCCGCTTCAAAGCGCCCCCTAAAATAGGCCTTTAATCACAGTTTAGTGTGCGAGTGGCTAGGCGGTTGGAAGCTATAAGAAGAGGCTGGGTGTATTTATAGCAGACAGTGAGAGGAAGGCTGGAAGGCTGGTGGAAGCTGACCGCAGTGGCGAGTCCCGGACTGAGAGCTTTTCACCCGGCCATGAAGCAACAGGCGCTCCCCGTGTCCCGCCTCTTCAATGGAGCTCTGTTTGGACTGGCTTGGCTTGATTTAGATTAGGAAGGGTGGTGAAGCTTTGACCTGACCGTGACATGTCCTACTGAGTCGTGCACATTCATACACACATATGATGGGTCTAAATGCAAGCAAGTACACACACAGCTCACATTTGCATACAGTGTACTAGTGATCATTTCCCCCAGAATGAAATGCAGTCACGTCTTGATTTCTTTCAGCATTTGGTTTAAGTTCATCGGTGTTACTTGATCAAAGAAGACATTTTTGTCCTTGTTTTTGTATCCAAAGAAACAATAACATACTATGTTTAAGAGATGGCTTTTGATCTGCTAAACTTTTATGACGTGAAAGTAAACAAATGAAAGCGTTTCATCCTTGACAAGGTTTTCCTCTCGTACGCTGCACTGTGCCATCCACTTGATAGTTTTGCAAGACACTCCAGTCGTTTTATGTGGGTTGTGTGAAATGCCTCTGTTTCGGTGCATTCAAGGACACGCTGACACAGCTGTGCAACACAGCTCAACGTTGTGGCATTGTACTGATCCGGGTAGGCTTATTTAAACGCACGAACATTCGTTTCTCGAGTTGTACGTATGTGTAATGCGCCGATTGGTCACATGTAAAAGAGAGCTGCAACGAGATCAGTTTAATGTCTTTTCTTTGTAAACTTGGCTCAGGTGCACACAAAATTTAGGTGAAAATGCTAATAATTACCAAATGTAAGCAAATCAATATAGATTGACTAATATTTGTTAATATATTAGTGTCAGGATATGTAACGATAAATCAATAAACTGTGGAGGTAAACACAGACGACACAAGAGCTCTCACTTCTCACGCCAACTTTGTTCTTGACCTAACAACAACTGACTATATCGCGCCACAAAACTCAGCAACACACTTCCTGTACACTGGGTGTGAGTGGAGCCCTCCAGTGGTCCACCACGAAACCAATGAATCATTTAAAAATTAAAGATGATTTGAAGAGAGAAATACACTAGAATTTGTCCACTAGAGGGCACTCTGCAACTTGCTGTATTTGTGGTTTGTTTGGAAAACCACAAACACAACAATCAGCTGATCCCAGCAGGGACAAGTGATCCATGACATAACTTTTAACTGCACTGTTATATGATATTAGTAAGGTCTCAAAAATAACTGCACATAAATGTTTGAGAACTCTGTTTATGTTTTCTGTGTCTGAAAGACGAAAAATATCCGCTGATATATCGGGTTTTAAATCACCAAATATCAGTCTTAAATTTCCTCGTTCGATCAGGCACTAGTCTAAAAACTGCAAAACCTTTGTTTGACATCTAAAGTCATCAAATCACTGTTTTGCAGATTTTGTTTTCAGATGATTTTTCATCAACTGAATTGATTTCAAGGTTGAAGATCTTTCGAAGTTCAGTGAGCGCTGATCAGCTTCTGTTTCTAGCAGCACTGGTCAGGCTCTTGAGTTTGTATTCTCCCTTTCATTCTGGCTTTCTGTTTGTTCTTTTGTTTGTATTGCACCCTTGCCTGTTAAACTCATTACACCTCCCCTCATGTTTGCTCCTCATTTCTTATTTGCACTCTTTTATTTTCACTTCTCTTCTGCTCCCTGTGATTGTTTTATCCAGGCATCAAAGGCCTTGTAATTTAACCCAAACCGCCCTCAGACATACACACAATCACCAGGTCCTTAAAATGATGGAAAAATCTGAAAATAGTCTAAGTGTCAGGCTTTAAATAACATTCAGTCTAAAAAACAGTGAGTTCTTTTCAGAGAAGAAAGACGCCTTTCTGTATGCCGTGTGTACAAAATGCTTCCTTCAGGATTTTTCTGATCGTGTAGATGGAGTTTTTTTCCCGTCCCATTGACACACACACAGATGAACCATACCACCTGTGGACAAGTCTTGTGTTTGTTGTCAACAAACCCTCTCTCTTACGAGGTTGCAACCTCCAGCCACACACGCACCCCACAGGTAGCCTCAGGGTGCCACAGTGCAGTGTAAGGTGGAAAGCGCACGTGCCCACATCGCCTCTTAATGACAGAGCCGCTGATCACTTCAAACAGGCCACTCGGAGCAAAACTTTCCATCTGTTGGTGGAGGGATGTTGAAGTCACTGAGCAGGTACCCTGGAGAGCTGTTTGGGACTTTGAACGCATGTGTGTGTGTGCAAGTGCAATGTCTTTTACTGTGTTTATTCACTGTGGGTGCATGTGTACGCGCGCACTGATTTGTGTAGCCAAGTACCTCCACACAAATGTGTGTGTGTATGTGTACCTCAGTACACATGTCAGCTCTGGAGTTTTTTTGCCCAGCCGTGTGGAACACAGCAGATGTGTTCAGTTCTCCCCCGAGGAAGCCGTCTCTCTCTCCTCCGCTCTCTCCCTCTCTCTCCTCTCACTCTCATCTAGCCCGTTCATCCGCACATACCCCCCAATGTTTATACGCCACTGCTCTTCAGATAATAAGCCGACTTCACTACTTATCCCCCTTCCTTCCTTTGGTTATATCTTCACTCCTCCCTTCCATCTCTCTGTACCCTTCAAAACATGTTACGACTTAGGATTTCTTTAAGCTGAACTTGTCCAAATTAAAGGCTTTCAGTGGCCTAAGATGGTCCAAATGCTGCTTTAAAATTGGTTTGTTAGACCTTGGAGGTTTACAAACCTGGTATATTTGCTATTTTTTTGCATCTGTTTTGCCCCTACAGCAAAGAAAGACATAAATAACTTAATTCAAGGGTCTGAAGCTCACACTCAAAGTACTTTAACTATGATCAATGGACAATAATCTATTTTGTCTTTTAGAAATCTGTTGCAGGTGTGTGCACCAGTTATTAGAGTGCATTTTTGCCCCAGAGCCCCTCAATGATCAAATCATACTTTTTTGTGCATTACCAAAATGGGTTTTCAAGCAATGGATTTGCTGTTCAGTAAGTAGGGACATGCAGATGAATCTAAGTCTTCCATGCAAACCGCATCAATCAATGCAACCAAAGCAATCACAAGGAGGTTCTTGGTGCAGCTCCTTTGGCAGCTAGTTTCACCTAGTGATAGGCGGTTACCCGGAGATCACTGACTGCCCTCTAGGTCACGTGTGAATGGGGCCTTAGCAATTGATTTTACAGCAACTACCAGCAGCTAATTGCAAGCAGTCAGGGAGTAGTGTCCAGTAGTTACCAGGCCGTCACTTTCTAGTTCATATAATCTGGTGATGGTAATGGTAGAAACTGATGTGCTGGGGTTCATTGAATTAGCTTGAACCAAAGGAAAAACCCCAGACATATGGTTCCTTACATAAGTGCTAGTTAGATAGTTAATAAATCTAGAATAGTTGAGGTGTAATGAGACTATTTTCAATCACTGTGCCAGATTTCACAACTTTCCTGTCTAGGATGTAGCTGCAGGATGACTATATCCCAACAACAACAATGACATGTTGAGCAAAGTGTATGTATTCCTTATTACTGTCATAGCAGCTGTTAAACCATTACTTCAGCTGCTCTCCTGTCTTCAGTCATCACTGGGTTTCAGCAGGGATGCATTCACAGGTCAGCACATCTCCTTTTAGAGCAACACGTTTCTTGTGAAACTCACACGAGTTTCGTAAACCAGAGCCAACCGAGATGTGGAACACTGCCTCAATATGTTTGAGATGAAGGAGAAGAGATCAAAGTCTGTGCAAAGCAGGACAATGTGTCACCAGTTGGCTGTAACAATGCATTTTTTGGAAATTGTCTTAGATAGCAAAGCAATCTTGGGCCGTTAATTGGAGGGGGGCGGGGTTAAACGGTTGTTAGGGATGTTCCCTTGTCCTTGTTCTGCTTAACTGTAGTGCCAGCATTATTGTGTTTTTAGTATCAAGTGGTCATAGAGAAGAGAAAAGGCCTTGAACCTTAAAAGCAAGGGCATTGTAAGGGTTAAATAGTTTACACTCTCAAGCTTACAAAATGTCTCCTTTTTTTTCTTTGTCTTTTTTAACCTCGCTTTCTTGTCTCGCACACACAAACCCGCTCACACATGGCGTGCTCCTTCACCCAGAACAGGCTTCTCCTTGTATATAAGTCTATTTAGTCCCAAGTAGGCCACAGCATCACATGAGCAGTTAGTCACACCATAAATCACACACCGGTTCCTGATGCTCCCTCCCTGGATTTCAGCTGCTATTTTCAGTTGAAGCGGGAAAAAAAGGCAAAAATGTGAAAATACTGGTGGCATAGAAAACAAAAAAAAGAAATATCCTTATTCAGTATATGAGATCACATTACGTGCGGCGCTGGCTGTCGTCGCCTCGCATTTTGCACACATTCTATCAGCCTGGATAAAGCGAGAGAGGGGAGGAGCAGGAGAACAAGGTGACACTACAAGCAACACGAGTGTGGATAATGAAAACTAAACACCATCCTTTTTCTCTTTCCTCTCGTCTCTGTCTCAGCTTTCCCTTCTGCTCTGCACCACTAGTTTGTCTGTATGCTTGTCGGGGGATTTGAATGGTGTGCGCGCGCATGTGTGTGTGTGTATATGTGGGTGCGTGTATGTAGACGTGTGTGTGTGTGCGTCTGAGAGCGAACAGCAAAACAGTAGCTGTGCCTTTTTAAAATTTTTATGGAAAAAAAGTCGGCTGTAGCTATTTCTCCACAGATGGGAGCTCGGAGAGAACATTTTGTGATTTTTGTCATAATCTTTCTGTGATTGTTTGCGTCAGCCTGTGAGCAGCAAAAAAAAGACAAACAACCCCAAATTGCGGGTAATCCACAACAAATTAAACAATCCTGGAATGAATCACATCAATTCAGCTATTTCATGTCAAAGGATGATAGCTTGAGTTGACAAGAGCTAAGTAATATTTTGTCATTTTAATCAAATTACAGCAGTAGTTGCAGGAACAGCTGAGAAAGAAAACCAGCCTTGTGTTGTAGAAGGGATTCTAATGGCCAGCAGGGGGTGACTTGTATAGAAGAACAGAAGAAAAAGAGTCTGACTTGAGACATTATTTCCTGATTAGTTGTGTTTTCAGTCACTAGTTTTGTGTCTTCAATACAGATTCAATGCAGAATAAAAGGTGGTAAACAATTGATGACTTGGACGCACTTAACGGTTAGGATTAAGGGTTCGTGGACTGGTGTCGTCACGGTGATGACGTAGACCTCAGAGGGTTAATGACAAGTCCAAGCACTCACCTACGTCTTTTATTTTCAAAGAACCACGCGCAAAATGTTCAATGTGAAGCTTCAACACAGTTTAATGTCAGACAATATTTTCACAGACAGGCCTTTCAGGTGTTGCAGATAAATACAACAAAATAAAATGATACGGCCAAGACAAAAACTGTGGTATTTTGTAAATATAATAATAAACACAAATTCACTGTGTAATTGTGTAACTTTATTAGCAGCGTCCTCCTGAAATGCGCCAACAACATTGAGCGTAACGTCCTCCTTTCTGCCCCTTAATGCTCTCTGGTCGCTATGGTAACGCTTAAATATTTCTTTCAAAATAAGACACACAACTACAACACGAGAAAAGACCCAGTAAAACTGAGCTAACGATAAAAACCCTGAAAACCTTAAATTTCACACCTGAGCCTCAACTCTCGCGGCCCGGTACCAAACGACTCACGGACCAGTACCGGTCTGTGGCCCGGGGGTTGGGGACTGCTGCGTTAGACAATTGATTATGATTGATTATATAGCCATGGAGTGCTACTTTCAGCTGCTCTTTTATTTACAAGGGGCACCACAGCAGGTGCCTCCACATGTTTGACACAACCCCAAAGGCTTTTACGTCTCCTCCCCAGATCAAACCAGGCAAATGTGTAAACCACTACACTATGGAGCCACTTCACAGAGTGTGCTACAAGGACCATAACTAGAATTCCCATATTATGCGTTCGTACAGTTTCCTCTGACTGACCAGTTGTACTCTATTTCTTTGATTATAGGTGCAGAAACTCTAGCAAGACAATTCACAAAGCCTTTTGTGTTTAGACCAGAACTGAGTTCAGAACATGGGCAGAGTCCTGCAGAAGCAACTTAGTAACAGTACTGTTTACCAAACCTCTTGTGTCAGACCATTTATTTCTCCTATTTCCAAGGTAACGGTAAAAGCAGAGCGCCGTTTGTCAGAAAGATTATTCAAAAATTTCATTAGGCTTCCTGGAGAAATGAACTGAATAGCCATGGAGTGAACTGAATTAGAAATGAAAAATTAGATGCATATCCGAATCTCTTTCTTTACAGCAATATTTCATTAGTCTGTTAGATTGCACTCTCCAAGCCGCCTTTTCACACGTGGATGGTTGGGGTACACTACCAACACTGCCAGCTCGGCATGGAGTGCACTGTAGCACAAAAGTCGATGTGAAAAGTTTCTAATTGTCCGTCACCATCATAATGTCGAGATGTAGCTCTGTTCAAGCAATGTTATAATAATGTAAGGTTCTGCCATCAAAAATAAATAAGCCACTGCATCTTCACTTCCTCAAGTTCTAGGAGTGAATGTTCTCTCTTGCAGCTGACAGCAAAACTTTTGTTGTGCTGTTCAAAGTTAGACGTATGGCTCTGGCAAGTATATAAAAAGCAGACTGCTCGTTGGTTGCTTTGAGGACTTTGCAGACCTTTTACACGTGCAAAAAGCTGTATAAACAAAGCATTATATGGGCTCGTAAAGCCTTGCATTAAAATGTGATCTACGTGTGGGAGTGCAAGATTCCAATCTCACTTTCATTTGCATTTTCCATTTGAAATAATAATGCCAACAGGTCCAACTTTAAATCCCTGTATTGTTGTATACTGCTGCTCTGTATAGCCTGGATTACTCTGCTCCTTTTCAAAGAATGAGGATTTTTTTTCTTCTTTTTTTTTGTAATACTGCAATGCTGAGTTTATAAGTGCTTTAACAATCTCTGGCCTAAAAGCTGTGTTAAATTGAGGCTAAACACAATTTAAGTTGTTTTCCAAAACAAGATTAGTCGAGTTTCTCAATTTGAAAACTACCTCTCCTAATGGAATTTTTATTGAACAAGTGTATGAATACAACCATCTCGGCTTCTGGCTCATAGCAAACGCACTTTTAAAACTTGCATTAAAGCGCCGGCTGATTGAAGCCGTTGAAGGTTAGTTGCGATTCTGCAGATTGTGCACTCTTTCAGTCTTTATATCAGCCCTAGATCAATCATCTGCATTCATCGATATGCTCCCTCTTTAAAAGCTCGAGATTCTAGCAAACTGTGCTATTAGATTCATAATGTTTGGGTGTAATGGTACACACCCATGCACTCTTCATCAAAACAAGGGCTGGTCTGAGAGAGCATCATTGCCTCTTGTTTATTTGCACAGCTTTTCTAAATAGACGCCGGCCTTATCTCGCTGCTGACATGTAGATCTGGAACTTATCAGCCTTTCCCCGAAGACACGGCTTCTGCTCCAGGTTCTCAAAGTAAATACAGAGCTTGGGAAGCTTTCTGTGCAGTGCTCCATCCTGCAGGAATAATTTACAGGAGATCTTCAAGCTAGATATTGTGGGTAGTCTCAGCAAACTCTTCAAGACCTGACGTGTCATGACCTCCTTCCTAACTTCAGCTTTGTTGTTTTAATTAAAATCTTTGTCAGTTAAACTAAATCTTGGGGGGAAAAAACATTTTTATGATGCCACAAAAACAGAGCCCAGAGGAGTCGACGTGCAGTTCATTCTCAGAGCATTTTAATGAATATAAACCAAAAAGTTTGTATCAATTTTTTGTTTAGTGACACCAAAAAACTTCTCATGGCACAGGCAGCACTCTGTTGGGTAGCATTTAATGGCTGTGTGCTGGCACAACACGAAATCTTAGCAAAAGGATGTGGGAGAGATGTATCGTGGTGGATGACACTAATCTATAGGTGGTGGAGTGGGTGAGGCTTGGAGGTGCGAATGAGCTGAGACGTCAACAAATTTCACGAAGGAGAGTGTGAAATGTTCCTCTCAGGTGTTATTCATCTGTCAACAGATCAGCCAAAAGAAATGCAGCTATGTGTTATCATGTGATGTAACGCACCGATGTCTCTGTGTCCCCTCATCCAGATGTGTTGGACAGCATGGCCAGGTTTAGCGTGCCGGGAGTGTTCAACTACAGCATGCTGACTCTGTCTGACCACGAGAGGGTCTTGTACGTCGGAGCACGGGAGGCTTTGTTCGCCTTGGACCCCAATGACATTAGCAAACAGCTAAGGCCACAGGTAAAGCGCACATAAGCACATGGACGCACATGGACGCACTTTAAAAGCTTTTTTTCTGACAGTGAAAGAGATATAAATACATTACAGTTCAATAAGGACAAGGAAGGATTTCAAGAAAAATAATTACCACCCGACTGCCACTGCAAACACCCACGCATTCTCAAACTCTTTTGTAGAAATGCAACAAATTAAATGATAACACATAAGATTTAATATCACACAGCTTCATGATGGACAGTTCAGGAACAAAAAGCATCCTCCGCACGACTTGGTACAGAGTGCCGCAGAGATAAACACACATTTCAAATACTTAATTTAAACAGACCAAATTCAATTATGATATCGTGTGTGATAGAATTATTATAGAAAGTCTTTAAAAATTATGAAGGTTCAGCTTGGATGAACAGGGAAGAAAACATTAAACATAATCTCTGCCTGTGCCACACTTTTTTGAAGTCTGTTAACTAACAGGCTGACCTTATTCTATTCTTTTTTTCTTTTGGACTCAAGGACATTTGAGAGCACATACTCTGGCAGGCAAACAAAGGACTTTATAGTACAATAACAAAGTCGACTGAGTAATACTAGTTGTTGGGTCTTTTGTCGGTCTGGCCTGTATTTTTTCTTAACACTGCAGGCCACATTGAAGCTTAGATTGTAAAAATTACCAAGCAAATGAATACATTTGCAAAATATAATAATGTAATAATCTTCGAAGGGCCAAGAATATGATCAAATATATTAAGAGCTTTTTTTTGAAAGAGCAGGAAAAAGCACACCATTGTATTAGCATCTTTCAGCGCTATGTAGAGCCGGAGACCGAATTTATACTAAAACATAAGCATACAAGATAAGTACAAGGAGATTTTAAAATGCATGATCCTAACTCAAATAGGAACTTGAACATAATGCTATACAGATAAAAGTATGATAGATTATAAAGCTGTAAGACGCTTGCTGGCTTTGCTAATGCTAGCTTATCAGGTAGCATAGCTATCCTTACCAAAGTTTATTGATGCTACAACATTGCACTTCACATTGTACAGAGTAGGTGGTTAACAAAAAGTGTATTAATGGTAACTTAATACAAATAGTTTTATGACAAAGTTAGCTTTAATGTTGGCTGAAAGTCTGGTGATATGTGTGTTTAGTTAGCAGTCATTTAAGTTAAGCTAGCTAGTTAGAAAAAAGAATTTTAGCTCTATAGAGCCCTCAGCCAAGTTAAGCCTTACAAAATACAATAAAATATCTTCAGACTGGTACAGTCATAAATAAGAGCCATCTTAGCAAATTTTAAAAATGGTGTTTATAAAATTAAAGCTCTAAATATTTTGTAATCATGATTTACAGTTGTTTTGAAAGGTTATTCAACTAGTCTTATTTTGAAATGTGCACACAGCAATGCTGTAAGCAAGCTGCCAGATATTAAGATGATAATGTGTGCAGCTATTGCCTCCAATATTTCACTTCTATCAGCACAAACATATCCACTGTGAATTTGTGGGAGTAGACAGGCACTCACACATCCTTGCCCAGGCTTTGGTCCTGTTCCTCAGAGTTCATGATGCGCTCATTCAGTCTTGTTTTTTTTTTTACCATCCTCGTTTTAATTTGTAGATCTTGTTTTTCTGCAAAGCACTCTGGGGTAAACCTGTTTCTTTAAAGCGCTCTATAAATACCCTTGACTTGACCTGACACGCAAACACTTGCACACAGAGAGATGCTAAACCCTCAAAGGCTCTGGGTTTGCTTTGTTCCCTCAATAATTGGTCCATATTGCGATCAATACAATTACAGCAATGCAATGAAGGTGTAGTGAGCAGCCTGCAGCGGTTTGGGGATTGCTATCTGATTTACTGCCGTAATGAGCAATTATTGGATGCGCACACATACCCACACAGACTGACAGACCCTGGCTCAGCCGCAGGCTGTTTGAGTGAGGGTTATGAGTCTTACAGTAATGATAAGATCACCTGTTGTCATCCCCCAGTGTGCAATGTAGACGGAAGAAGCCAAGTCAGAAAAATAACTGAACAGGGACGAGGGAATAGTCCAGCCCCTCTGTCACCATCTGCCCATCACTCTCTCACCCCCTCCTTTCTTTCCTTTAACTGCTTCTCTTTTATTTCTTTGCTGCTGTCTGTCTTTCTTCCCTGGATATTTTCTAGGGATGTTTTTCTCAGCATTTAGACTTTCTCGAGACAAGCAGCTCCCATCTGTGTTTGAAGTGCTTTCTTCTGCATTATTTAGTTATTTTCTTTCCCCGTGATGACTGTGGATTATTTCATTCAATAATTTTCTTTCATGAATTTCAGTCAGTTCCATTTATGGACCAGTTCACATTGTTCTGGCAATTTAGAGCCCACTTCCACACAGTAGACTCATTACCCTGCTCTTAATTTGTGAATAACTGATCCCATTGGTACGTTACATGATGTGACATTTGAAGATCCACACGCCTTTGCTCAAAATAGTTTAACCAATATTTTTCTGTTACTTGCAAACCACTTCTTTTTTCGTGGGTTTGCTAATGGCCAAAGCACCGGTAGTGTTATTTGTGCTGACGTAATGGCCAATAACTACCAGAGCATTTCAAAATGCTGAAACTAAGTGGCCCTGTAATAGTGCTATTTTCCAAAATAAATGGGGTTATTCGTCGTATTATAACCATACTGTAAGAAAAAACTCTAGGATCTTTCTAAAGAAACATTTTTTTTTAAAGTTGATAAACTTGTCTAAGGCTCTGCTCATATGGCATGTGTCTTGGACTGTAAAACTGAGCAGGTACTCTGTCATTAAATAGTCTATGATAAACTGCCGCAAATACATACAGCAAAATAAAACCAGTACCGGTACCAAAAAAAAGAAGATTTATTCATAACACAGGGGAAAAGACCCAGGGAAACTGAGTTAACGATAAAAATGATAACGCTAAAAACTGATAAAAATCCTGAAAACCATAAATTTGACACCCGAGCCTCAACTCTCGCGGCCCGGTACCAAAGGACTCACGAACCGGTACGGTTGGGGAACGCTGGTCTACATGAATGTGTCCAAACTGAAGGTTGGTCCTACACAACTCAAACTGTTGACATTGAATCAAAAGCAGGGGCCACAGGATAGGAACAAAAGCTGTTTTGTTTTCTGCAGAAATAATGGCTGTACTACAGCATTAACATCTACTTTACTGATAACAGATCATCAAAAGCAGCCAAATCAACTGCCAGATTTTTGTTATTATTTTCAATTATGAAACATCACATCCTTCCACCGCTCAGTTCACAGCTGGTCATGTAATAGGGCATCACCAATTTACATGTTTTTTGTTATAGTCAGTAAAGCTGTTATAGTTAATGACAGTTATTAACTGACCTTAAATCCAAATATCGCCGTTTCTATGCAGCTATTCAACCGAATCTTTAGTTGTCCAATTTTTTTTAATGACTCTCTTGAAGCTATATCATAGTTTTAAATAAACCAATTCATATTTTAGGATATTATTAGACATTCATTTTGCATAAGGCTGCCGGCCAGCTGTGCAAGGAAAAATAAAGCACTTTGAAGGGAATGATTGTGTAGCCCGCGTGCATATTCACCGACACAGGTTGTAGGACTTATAATAGCACGTCGGTGTGGGCCCGCATCTTAAATGGAGGTAACAGGTCAGTTCCAGTAATGTGCTATGCAGTTGCGGGGGAGGACAGGTTTGGAAAATTTGACCCATGCAGGACACGAGTATTTGGTCTTTGCAGACTGAAATGATGTAAGTTCTACATTTATTTGCATATAGAGTGGGGAAATGAAATCCAATCAAAAGTGGCCACTCAAGACACATGTGGAGATGCATTCTAATGCCAGGTGTGAACTGGTGTGCTTGGAGCTGTCCGCTTTGATCAGATCTCCCAAGATGCATGTTAATGCCAATTCTGAACAGGGTTTTAAAAGCTGCTGCACATCATTAAGGCAGTGCATTAATGTGATTTAGATAAGGTTTGTCTTTATAAGCCATTAGGTATTGGTGCTGAGGGTAGCTAGTACTACCATCTGAATTTATAGTTATTCTAATATTTAATGTGTTTGGGGGAATTGCAGAAATTCCTGGGATGACTGGTGACTAATGAGGACTGGATAGGAAGCAACACTAAGCTGCTGGAGTTGGTTCATTTTAGTTGGTCTTTCTTTAGTTAAAGCTGCAGATCCTACAGGTGATATTTCATAGTCACTGATCTTGATGATTATTCACTTATTAAACCTTGACCACTGGAGCTCTATCATGTGCCTAGTGAACACAGAATATTCAATAAGGGCTACTTACACCAAAGTACATTTGTGAAATCAACAAAGAAACATACTTTTTTACCATTAAAAGCCACTATTGCTTTAACGTGTATCTCATTTTTAAACAGCAGTCTATCTATACGTGTGTTATATGGCAAAAACCCAGTTTGACTGCTGTTGGTTCAAATCCAGTCGAGTAAATCAGTTTAATTTTGAATATGCTGCTGCTCTCTGCCTGTAATGACTGGTATAATTATTTTTAATGGTGTGGAAACCTCTTAGTAAACAGAGTTCATACTCTGGATTTGTGTCCACAAAGCAAAGTTCAGCCACAGTTTCAAAAAAGTAGCTACTGTAAATAATTACCGACATTTATTTGTTAAACAGTAAGTATGGACGTATAAAGTGTGAAAGAATGTGCATGTTTCCTTTTTTTATTTGCTTCCCCCCTACATTTTTACAAAAAAAATGTACCTTTTGGAGGATAAAAGCCCACAGCTAGACAGGTACTTTGTACAAGTGCATTAAATTTGAACCTTTTTCAGTCTGTCTTTGATCCTTTAAACAATGCTACAATCATCAGAGAATTGTTCCGCAGTAAGGACCTCACGGCTTCCTACCTACCACAAATCGCGTGTTTGATCGGGCAGAAACACGACTGACAGGGAAAGAACCCCGTGGCTTTTCTCTGCACCGCCTGGGCAGCTCAGTTGGTGGATTGTTTTAATTAACTTTACTGTATCTTTAGCTCAGAACTAGTGTAATACATCTTTCTGAACTCGGCCTTTCTTAGCATCCATGTGCATCTACTCTCATTAGTTCTTGGTAGAGATCATCTTTGAGATTTTTACATTTTGAACTATACTGTATTTGTCAAATATACTGCTTCTGTGATATGATGGTTGTTGCTATAGTTACTGCAGCTAGTGGTTAAGAATACAGAGCCCAGTGGCTGAGTTAGACAAAATGGCAAAAAAGGAAAGGACTGTTTTTTGCGGTACTGTGTCTCGGTGTGCACCTTATTAGAGACAAATGAGGCAATTTCTTTCCCTATTTACAGCATGCAGTATGTACACAGTATATTACATACAGATAGACAGCATACTTACAGCTATATTACTTGTGGGCAAAAGGCAAATAACATCATTCCATCTGTTTCTTTCCTTTCTCCAGATTGACTGGCCAGCTCCGCAGGACAAGAAGAGGGAGTGTGTTGCCAAGGGCAAAAACAACCAGGTAATGTAGAACTCAGTTGACATGGCTGTTGGGGTTACCTGCCTTGCTCAAGGGCAGCGCAGCAGTAGTTTCTAAGACAATCATTTCTAAGAGCATGAAAACATTACTCACTCCTCTACTCACTCAATTACAGTTTATCAAACCGGTCTGGGATTTCAGACTGGAAAGCTTCCAGTCATTACATTAGCACACAGTGAAAGTGCATCTTCCAGACAGGGTCAGCAACTTTTAAGGTGGTTCAGTGTGTGTGTTTTACGTTAAGCAACAAAAGAGATACTGAAGTCTTTCTCCAACAGTGATGGAATATTATGAAAAATTGGTTGCACTGCAAGGCAACCTGCTTTTATATAACCCATTTTACAATTATGTTGTAACAAACACAAGTAAATAAAACACACTTTGTTTTTTGTCAAGGGTTGAATAAAAAGATTAACAGTAATCCTGTATCTGTGTGGGAAAGTTACAGTACATGTAAACAGCAGCTGTTTAGCTTGGCCTAGCACTAACAGAGGAAGTGGAGGGAAACAGCTGACATGATGCTATCTACTATTGTGTAACTGATTTTACATGGGTTATTTCTTATGTTACTAAACAATCCAGTATATAACATGTCTGTGGTTTATTTCATATGAATTAAGCAGGCAACAAACAGCTAGCGTGTTGGCTAGCTAGCTGTAGAGGAGCTAACAGGTTGTTTCCAGGCTATAAATATGACAAGCTTAGCTCACCTCTGGCTGGCCATACCTTTATATTGATGAAGACAGACAGACTGCAAACCACTGTAAAGCAATTTTTGTTGTTCTTACTGTTGTTTTCAAGAGGGTGGAGTGCTAGCAAGGTGAATTCATCAACTCTATAATTGGACTGCACAGATCCCAGCTAGTGCCTAATAGCCTAGCACACAAAACATTCACCACAAATGTAGGAAGGTCATGCTGAAGGGTGCAGCCACCTTTGTCAGCATCCACCTGTTTGTTAAGGCTTTTATACAACTTGAAAAGGTGTATTACAGTTGTTATGTAGGGGAAATTACTTAAAAAGAGCATCAATTTTTATACCAATCTGACAGATTGTAATTATTTTTCCATCTGTTATAAAACTGGGCAACCTTGGAGCTATGGAGAAACCTTCAAGTGGCCACTAAAGGAACTGCAGGTTTTGTTTTTTTTTACTTCTTTTTTATTTGCTTCTTCAGTCCCCAAGGTTTTCCATGATAGTGTTGTCTTCTTACCTATTTCTTAACAAAAAGCTATTTTTAATACATGTATTTTTTCTTGATATGACATATAAAAGATGTAATGCAGTAATCCCAAACAAACCTCAATAGGTCTTTTGGTTTTTAAAATTTTGTTACAATCATATTCAGCACTGTAATAATACTAAAATTCAGCATCCTCCAGTTCTCACCACCAGTTATGGTACATTTGTAAACAGTGTAAATTGGTCCCTGCTAGCTCTGCACTTTAGTCTCAGCAAAAACCTCTCACTGCTTAGGAAGCGTGATCTGCAAGAAGTCATGTTAAATATTTTATAGAAGCACACAGCACTTTTTGAAATAAAGCTAAAGCTTCTCTTGATCAGTCGTAACTTTTGATGGGGTTTAAAGGAGTAAGGGCGTAATAGTTCACTGGAGTGCAATAGCAGCAGCAGTAGCACTTCTTTAACTAAAACGGCCTCCAACTGAAGTAAAAAAAAAAAAAAGAAAGATATTTTTATATGCTTAGAAATTAGTGCAACTGGAGATTTAAAAAGACTCAAGCGATTTTAAATATTCATTAGAACCTAATGCATACTCAAACTTTACCTTCTGAAGATCGAAAACTCCTCTTTCTATAGTATGCTGGGCTGTGATGGGGAGAGTTGTAAACATTCATTTTGTTCTTCATCTTTTATTCTGCTGATCTACTTTAGGAGCAAAAAATATCTCACAGTGCTTTCATGTGTTAATTTACTTACTACGTAGGAATCACCATATGGCATTTAAAAATGCCCGTTGTTACATTTAATTGGTTTTCTTTTTATGTAGCATTGTAGTTTGATGGAGGACTATCTGCCAGACACATCTCATGCTACATCAGCGACCGCATTGAGCTGAAAACCTAAATTTAAAAACATCACATTGCTCATATTACTGCCTCGAGACAGAGATATTGTTTTGAAGCTCGTTGGAGGGCAAGATAAACTTGGTGTACTGATTTATTTACTACAGTAGAATGACTCATGTGTGAGCATCTGTTTCCATTTCCATTCAAAGAGCTTTATTCTTCGTCACAGTGCAGACAATAACGGGCACTTCTCATGAATGATTCTGATATTTAGACACATATTTTTTAAATGTATCGGCATCTTTCTCATTTACTTTAATGATTCTGTTGTTTCACCACCTTGAGTGTATCCTAAATTGGGCACTGGACTGTCACGTTTATATTGACTGATATCAAAGTAAATCATCAAAGTAAATGTAGGTCGATTTCGCACCTTCTCAATACACGCATCTTATCAGCAAACATTTTCAAGGTTGGTGAGGATCCAGAAGAATTCACAGCAAAGCTTTGGAGTAAAGCTAAATCTTAGAGGATGTGTTAAGTATTCTGAAAGTCTTTGTGGTGGAATAGGTTTCTCCCCTTAGCCGAGGATAAAACTGCTCCGATTGCCTTTCAAATAACTCCTCGTCACTCTCTCACAGACCGAGTGTTTCAACTACATCCGTTTCCTCCAGAGCTACGACCACACGCAGCTCTACACCTGCGGCACCTACGCCTTCCAGCCCAAATGCACTTACGTGGTAAGTACACGTGTAGCTCCCTAGATAGCAAGTCACAGCGAGCCTGTGCTGACAGGTGTCAACTTGAGATTTCTGCCACCTGACCTGAGGCAAAGACCACTGTGTGACAAAATAAAAATAAATGCAATGGAAAATAAGCATCTCAGGCAAGGGCTAGCCCAACGTGTGAAGGCTCGTGCGCGTACACGTGCACGCATATCGTGTGACACTGATGCAACAAGACAACATGGCGAGCTGTGAAGATCTGGTCCTTGCAACGGACAGACAGACCTTGCAGCTGTGCAATGTAGGTCAATACGTACTGATGATCCTCATTATGTGCGTGTGAATCTTTGCACGTTTGCAGAATGCAGATTCTTTTACCCTCAACGCTGCAGCCCTGGAAGATGGGAAGGGAAAATGCCCGTATGATCCCGCCAAGGGGCACACTGGCCTTATAGTGGGTAAGTATAGCCATGTATATATTCATGTATGAGTAATAGTAGTAAAAGTTTTTGGATCTTTCTGAACGGATTTAGGATTGTTAAAGAATCACTTTATCCCAAAAAGCAAGACAAGTCCCTAGGTGGAAATTCATTGACTTCTATTATCAACAAAAACACACAGTCAGCTTCTGTTGTTCCATCTCAGCAGTTTGTATACTGAAGGGAACAGCCCCGCAGTTTCTACAGCTCTAAAAGAAGCATTAAATGTCCATCAAATCTCGACAAACTGCTCATGCAGAATTTCCCATCTGTTTTCTCGCCATACTGTTGCTCTGAGAGTCCAAAAGTCCAGTTTAACTTGCACGCTGCATTCCCTTCACTGCGGACAGCTTCAGTGAACCTACAGGCGCCCATTCACCGTCCTGCATTTGTGTTTCCCAGCTGAACCACTGACCCTCTCCCATTGTAAGCCGGTACAATAGTCACTAAAAAAGAATGAAACTAAAGCTTGCATTTTGTTGGTACAGATAAGGAGCTGTACTCGGCAACACTCAACAACTTCCTGGGTACAGAGCCAGTCATTCTGAGAAACCTGGGCCAACAGCATTACAGCATGAAGAGCGAATACTTGCCTGCTTGGCTCAATGGTAAGATTTTCTTTTTTTTAATGAACACAAAAGGCAAAGAAGAAAGAAATTATGAGCCCACAGCTGAAGAGGAAAGACAGGGTGGGACGAAAAAGAGAATAGCAGGAGCAAAAGTTTCCATCTTTTGTCCTGGGAGATTCTCACATGGATCCCGCTGCTGAACGATGCTTCAGATATTTAGCAAATTCTAAATAAATTCTAATATACCAGATAATATTAAATTTTCTGTTAAAAGTCAAACCGTAATCTGTAAATTAAGACTGTAAATAAAAATGTGGAACAAATGAGGCCAAATATAAAACACAATAAAGATGAACTACACAACAGGTTTCTGCACACTGTTAGTCTGTTAGTCTTGTAGGTAGTTATTTATATATGTGTAAGAAACCCGCTTCTCATCCTGTGTGAATCAATCCCAGCTGCTGTGTTCAGAAGAAAGATGAAGAAAAATGTCAAGTCATGCATACTTTTGTTTGAATTAAACTATAATATTCAGTCTTTTTCCCCCAAGTTACAACATTACTGACAAATTAAACTTGTATTCCATTTTTTAAAAATCACAATAGAGGGAGATAACATTCACTTCCTTTTAACAGAGTTTCATAAAAAAAATAAGAGTAGGAAACATGCAAAAGAACAAGAGAAAGAGAACTGAGTTGCAGGAAATGAAGACCGCGCCTGAGCTGCAGCGAAGGACGTTATCTCTTGAGGGGAGGGGGCTGAGTGAGGGGAGAGGAGCCAGGCACTTGGACAGAATTGAAGAAGAGAGGGGAGGATGAACTCACAGCAGGAAAAAATATGTGATGGAAGGACAGATATGAGGATTGCTGATGAAAAGATTGAGGGACTGATGAGGGGAACGGAGGAGGGAGAGAGGGAAGAGGAACATACAGCTGAGGCAGGGCTTTGGACTGATATGTCCATTCATTATTCATGCTAATACAGAGCTTTTATTAAAAAGCAGACCTGCAAGGAAGCAAGCCTCATCTTAATTTAAGCAATTCTGACCAGCCTAAAAGCATTTAATTGGCCTGGGTTTCAGCTGAGAGTTGTAGTGTACTGTGATGATTTAAAAGGCGGCTTCAGAGGCTTTAATACTGAAAACACCAGTCCATCTGGGGAACCACGGTGTCCTTGCAATTTAAAAAAAACACACGTTTGCATAAAAATTGTAGAATTTAAAGCCTCCAGCAGCTCGAGTCCAAAACTGTCTGTATCTGCCGTTACACATTCAGAACCTAATGAGGAGTACAATCTGAGAAACAGAACAAATCTAGAGAAAGTAAAAACGCACACGCACGCATGCATGCACCCAAACACACACACACACAGCCGCGCACAGAAAATGGACCATTAACAAAAAGGTAGAGACACAGAGAGTAAAAATGGCTAAGAAGAAGAAGAGCGATGACAGAAAATAGACAAAGAGGTGAGAAAGGGTGTCAGGGAATGAAATAGAGGTGTCAAGCTTTTGTGCTTACACCTGTTTTTGTTGTGATTCAGTCCTGCAGGGCGAGGCTGTCTCCGTGTTTCCATGTAAATATCTGATTCTGATTGTGTGTGTTGCATGTGCAGAGCCTGACTTTGTGGGCTCAGCCCTGGTGAGGGAGAGCAGCGGCAGTAAAGAAGGCGACGACGACAAGATCTACTTCTTTTTTACCGAGCGAGCCATGGAGCTGGATTGCGACACCGAGCCCAACGTGGCCAGGGTGGCTCGCGTCTGCAAGGTAACGCCTGACGCAGCGGATAATCACAACTGATCCCAGAACAGATTCAATTAAGAGTCTCCTAGTAGCGCCTTAACCTGGCACCTGTGGGCGTTTATTAATTGGGAAAAACACAAACTCATTCAAACAGTAATCAATCTGTAAGTGCATAGGGACGGATTTGACTGCAGAATTGTAGTTTCATGCACACTTGACTGGAAATCAGCTGTTTTCCATTTTCTCCAGCTGTTTTGGCAGCTGTTTCTGAGCACTTAATAATGTGAGGCAGCACTTGCTAACAGTTACAGGCTTCAGCTGGAGGCACCCATATAAGGACGCAACCAACAGAATTGATTGAAATGATAAACAGCATATAAAGTAAATACATCGACTATGCAGAGTTTTCATTATAGGTACAAATTGGAAAGTAAGTCTCTCCTGGTTGTTCACTCAGATGCATTAGCAACTCGCCACTCCTCCTAGCAAAGCAGTGATGAAAGATTTATACCTCCACAATACCCTTAACCCAACCTTGTCAAATAAAGAGTAGTGGTCAAATCTCATCAATAACTGCACAGCAGCTCATGTTGTCATTGGTGCAGCATTTAAACTGATAATTAACTATGATTAAATTTATGTAATAAAACCTGTTCACATTGATTTTGTCATTAGTTCCCTTTACCAAGGACTATACTCACAAACTACAATGAGCCTGAAGCTAACAGCGCATGGATCAGTGTTAGATATATTGCTAACATTAGCTAATTAGCGCTTGTCTTTGCTTTGATAATGAAGAATTTCTTGTCACAGTGTCACAGAATTAGTGACTCAGATAGACCACTTTCTCAGGTATACATGTGCAACTGCTCATTAATGACAATTATCTAGTCAGCTAGTCACATTGGAGCAATTCAGCGCATTCAGGCATGTTGGCATGGCCGAGACGACCTGCTGAAGTTCAATTTGAGCATCAGAATGGAGAAGAAGGATGATTTAGGTGACTCTTAGCATGGCGTGGTTGCTGCAGCGAGACCGGGTGGTCTGAGCATGTCTATCCCTTTACGACCACAGTGTCTCAAAACTCAAATGGCCTCCAACAGAGCACCTTTGGGATGTGGTGGAGATTCTCATCATGGATGTGCAACTGTGTGATGCTGTCGTGTCAACAAAGAATGTTTCCAGTATCTTGTCGTTGAAGAGTTAGGGCAGTTCTGAGTGCAGAAGGGGCTCCAACCAAGTACTAGCAAGGTATAACTAATAGAGTATCTGGAGAATAAGTATTTGGCTGCCTGTTTCTTTATATGCTTTCATCCCGATGACACTGTGTTTGCATCACAAGATCTAAACATTATGAAAGAAGAAGTGAGTCAGAACTTTGCCTTTGTAGTGACTAAAAAACCAGAGTGGATGCTGTATGAAGATCACAAGTGCCCAAATTTTGCAGTTTGCTCACATATCTGTTTATCTTCTAGAACTCCTTTCACAACACAAAACTGAGCGCACACAAATGGGTAGAGAGATAACGTGGGAACCACATCTGTTTACTTAAATGAACTTTTTCTTTAGAGGCTTAAAAGCTCAGTAGCAATCATAAAACCTCCAGCTCAAGCATCAAGAGCACGTTTAGTCAATGCCAAACCTCCCAAGGAACCAGCATACAAGTTTGAATTAAACAGCATTGCTCTGTTCATGTGCATTTGAAGTTTTCATGATCATATAAACATGTTCTGCTATAAAAATACTGAAAAAACCCACAACGTCTGCACAAAGCCAGCTGTCACGTGTTTTTGTAAAAAGAGCAACAAAACTTCAGCTCACTGCCAGTTTACTAACAATGTGCTACACAGAGACAGTTGCACTGACATAGATGTATTTGGTAATTAATGCATTCATTTGCTTAATGAATGGCCTCATTAGGACAACTGATTAGGTTTGATACACCACAGTGATTATGGCCAGACACAGCCAGAGGTGATTTCTGCTATGAGGCGAGTCGGCGAGAGTTGAGACGTTCAGTTACCGTTACAGAAGTGTCACGTTACACTTACTTATGCTGCCATGTAATCTTAGCATCTTTTAAACCGGGCAAACTATAAAAGCTGGAGACAGATTGCTAATAGTCGGTGGAGATGTATGTAATTTAGTGTTGAATATATGCTCTGGTTTATGGGAAGCGCCCTTTAATGTCTGCGAGGATGAACAATAAAGCTCTCTGAATGAAATTAGAAACAGATGCTGTTACATGATGTGTACTACAGCAATGAATAATTCAGCACATTCTGCTTATACCCCTATTACAGCAGGAGCACAATATCTATGTCTCATTGCTATAAAATGAGCATTTTTGTGTTTTCTTTTTTCTTTTTTTCACATCTGCAATCACTGAGGACAATAAAAATGAGAGGAATGAGGCAAATGCGTCTCTTTTGCGCCCACAGAGCAATACAGAAATAGACCGCTTGTCAATATATATTCCATTTTTATTGTAAAAGTTAATATTGTTAGTGCCTTTATCTTCAATTTTCTCGGGTAGACCTGAACATCTCAGGGTATAAAAGCTCTTTCAGATCCTTTTTTCAACATGACAGAAGCTCAGTCAGCCAACTGATGCGAAAAAAATTTCTTATGTATATTCAGAGTAATTACAGTGTATTTACTCGGATGATATTTGGCTTTCGTGGGGTGAAGGCGAGGCCAATGAAATACAGAATTCGTGGCAGCCTAACAGGAAGGAGAGAGAGAGGCCAGCCAGCTCAAAGAGAGCCACACAATACTTTGTCACGGTAGATCCTTGAGTTTTGGTGTGTCTAAGAACTAAAACGTATTCAGTGTTGTGTGTGTAACAGTGGGCACCATTTGGTAACCATGGCGATACTTCTACATTCAGCATGTGACTGTGGGGCTTTTACCCGGATAAGAAAGCAGAGGGCTGCTGTGTTGGTGTCCTCTGTTAAGATCATTAAAAAGACACAGTAATCATCCCACAGTATTTCCACAGTACATCCTGCTTCTGCAGACTTGTTATTAATTATCATGTACAATCGCTTAATAACAATCAATAGGAGTCATTTCTTGATGAGCTGTTGGAGCCATCAGAGGACGTGCGTACATACAAGGAGTACTATACTAAAGTAAAGAAGTAAAGTTTAGTATTTAAAACTAAAATTCAAGAATATATATATTTTTTATTTCAAACAGTTAAAAAAAAGCAACTCTTTGGTTTTAATCAGCTACTTGATTAAATATCAAGTGGAAACTGAAAAATCCTCTCTGAACATGTTTTAAAACGATTAAAAATAAAGTACTCTCTTTCATCGGATCAGGTCAGATCGGGTCTTTTAATTTGATCATTTGCAGAGAATCTTTGAATTTCTATTAAGAAAAGAAATGCTATTGTCGGTGTACGTGCACTGAAGTTTTCACATCACATCAGCTGGATCTGAACTAGGCAAAGCAAGCACGCTGTCACAAAGTGACTGCAGTGCTTAGTCATCTTAAAACGAGATTAAATGTTTCTTGCTTCAAAAAACGAATATGAAATCCGTCCACTGGTCCCAAACCTTGCTATTATTCGTATTAAGTCATATTTATGTTTATATTAAAGCGTTACTGAATGCAAACGGTGGGTTAAAAAATTAAGCATTGAAAAAATCCTAAAATAATAATCGTTAGTCATAAATAAGATTTGATTTGTGCTCTCTCTCAGGGCGATCTGGGTGGAACCAGGACCCTGCAGAAGAAGTGGACCACCTTCCAGAAAGCCCGGCTGGAGTGCTCCCTCCCAGAGCGTCACGTCTATTTCAACAACCTGAGAGCCGTCTTCACCCTGCCGGGGCAGGACTGGCGGGGGACCACCTTCTACGGCATCTTCCACGCTCAGTGGTAAGTCGGAACGACAGTGGTGCAAAAGAGACCTCAGACATCACTTTGTTTCAGACTAAAACCCAAATAGATGTAAGTTAATTGCCACATATGCTATCAGCTGTCATCTGCCAACCTGTCAGCCTCTTACTAAAACCAATGGTCACTCTGACAGGATGGCTCTAATTATGTACTTTGCGTGATTAGGTATTTCCTGCGTAATGAGGCCTTTAGCTGACATTAATGTGAGTTATTCTGAGAGAATACGAGTTGAGTGTCCCTGAAAATGTTTTACTGCTTTTATTAGAGATTAAACGTCTCGTGGTTTTAATTTAGCTTTGAATGATGGCGGGTGCATTTTCCAAACATATTACATCAGCTTGTTGAGCAGAGGCATTCATTTTCACGGCAAGAAAAAGCTCTTTAAAATCATGCATGACTCCAAAGTGATCGGTCCAATCAAAGTATTTATATATCTTGTTTTAGCAACTGCTTTATTTTATAGGAGCAGAAATCCACCCTGAGTAAATCAGATGTCTCGTGAACACACACCGTGCTGTTGTCCACTCGCTGCTGTTCATTTCAAACACAGTGGGATGAAAATAAAGTCATTTTGAGCGCGATAATTAAACTACAAACTGTTAATTAAAAGGGTGTTGACAGTCATGATTCAGCTGTGAGAAGTTACTCCAGCATTATTAGCGGAGTAAAGACGGCTGTTTGTTGGGCATCACGGCAGCGTGTTAATGAGCTACTTATCAACAAAGAAACTGGAGCGAGGGCAGAAGGTTGTCCTCAGAAAGGAAAGTTGGAGACGTTCTCTGTCTCCAGGCAGCGCCCTTTGATGTGAGTCTTTTGTGCTCTTCAGTAAGATATCGTATCACAAACTGAACCGGCTTTGAACTTCCAGCTTTGTTTCTTGCTCGGAGTTCCTTCTGCTGCTTGAAAAGAAAAAAAAAGAGCCTAATCCCCGCTTTCTTTCTGTGTGTGACTTGCTGGGGTTTCCTTAAAGCCCCCTGGCTTTGATAGAGATAACATTAAGATAATTGGACATTATGTAAATGATGACTCGGGAGCTCAAGCCATAATGTGACTGAATAGGGCTGCGTTTTAACTCGCTAAGACATCACCACTGTCCTTTGGTTGTGACGTTGACCTTATAAAACCCGCAGCTCTGTCACGCATTAACAGGAGGAGCACTGTTCTGAAATGGAAGAGGACATCGCATCATATGACTTCATGAACTCGGCCTTTCAGAAAACAAAACACACATTACAAAGAAAAAATGGAGAGAGCGTTTAAAGCTAAATAGCAATAGCTGTAAATTCAGACTTTGCTACTTTTCTGACTTGCTCAAACTTGCTCTGCATCTAAAGGTCAAAGGTCACTCTTTCGAGGATGCCGATGTTCACATTTTGGACAGAGAAGACAGATGGTTTGAAAGAGGAGTGAAAGAAGCCATCTATGTCCACTGTGAACGACCATATTTGAACAGAGGGCGGGGCTTACGACACCAACTGTCTGCCATCTATAATCCAGTTTTGAGATCCCTTCTCTGACGCCTTAACACCCACTCACACCCTGGGTCATTTGACCTCAGTAAATCACATCATAGGGTGGAGCTAGTTTTCACAGCGGGTTCACCCAAAACCTTTGATTGTGGCCATGTCCACACTAATATGTTTTTGTTTGGAAGCGCATCTTTTCTCTCCGTTTTGGCCTTCCGTCCACACTGAGACGGCGTTTTTGGTCAAAGAAAACGGAGCTTTTTGAAAAAGCTCTCCACAGCGGATACATTTGAAAACGCTGTTTTCGCATCGCAGTGTGGACCGCGACACCTGGAGCCTTTTTGAAAACGATGATGTATTTTAGTCATGTGTTGCAGTCATGTGACCAATTAAACAAAGATAGCGGAGGGTATTATACAGCAGTTGTTTTGTTTGCTCTCAATTTTGACAGCCCTATTAAAGATTAATATCAGTTTGTACATGCTCCAGATAGCACCTTTGCAACTTTGTACTTTTGTGTTACTCGCAGCAACAACTTCTCATTGTCTGGCCGATTAAAAATCTCAGTCATTTTCCTCGACATTTTGCCGCGACGTTCCAAAGAGCCGGAAAGTAAATAAACAGCAGACAGAAATGACACAGGTTGAATTGTCTTACATTTCACTCATGCGTAATACAGGAACGTAGCGTTTTCGATGGTTTCAGTGTGGATGAACAACTGGTCGGAAACGCTTGAAAACGATAGTGTGGACACAGAGCGTTTTTAGACGAAAACGCTGTTTTCAAATTGATCCGGATTAGTGTAGACGTAGCCGTTTTCACACCTTGGATCATGTGATTAGGTAGAGGATCAATAGGGGGTGCAGGACCCTTTTGGGGACACTCCCACAGGGCTTAAAATTGCTTAGAACTGAAGAAGCTTCTCGGATGAGAGGTGAAACGTCTTCAAGGAAACTTAAAGAAGTCCAGACGCTTTTCTTTCCAAGCTCCTTAGATTGCTCACAGTTATATGCCTGTCTGTCAGTGCCTCAGTTTGAGAGTGGAATTAAAAAAGGGTGGAGGGGGTAGTTTCATTCCAGTGAATGAACATGGAAATTAAAGATATTCGTGAGATATCAAGTAAAAGTATAATTTAATGTGTCTGGGTCAGACGTCAATACCCAATTTGAGTCCCACTTGGATGTCTGAAAATGTGTTGGGGAAAAAAGATTTTTTGAAGAGCTCCCGAACCCCCGACCTCACCATTAAATGAAATGCATTTCCTGAGTCACGGCACTAATTGATGGATTTCACTGGCGTATGAAGGAACCCTCGTACATGTGCATCAATTTGTGCCTCACCATGGAAACAGTGGAGATGTGTCAACAAATCAGTTTTAGACCATACATTTAATATCTATTTACTACATTGTGATTACCGGGAGGGTCGTTTAAAAGCAGCACGCTTCACTGCCTGGTATTTTTGGATTCTGCTATTTTTAAACGTACATGTTCACATCCTGTTGAGTGTGTCTCGCTGACTTGTACGACAGGTAATTTGTCTCTATTATTACTGCTACACATCACCGATTCCCCCATGTTGCTGCCATGTTCCAGGGGTGACGTGGACGTGTCAGCTGTGTGTCAGTACCAGATAAGTAACGTGAAGGAGGTGTTCAAAGGGTCCTACAAGGAGTACAGAGAGGCGTCCCAGAGGTGGGGACGCTACACGGGTTCTGTCCCCACACCGCGGCCGGGATCGGTAAGAAACTGCCCATGTCAATGTTTAAATTTTTGATCAAGCTGTAGACAGCTTCACAGAGCAGGAAAATAGTCCCTATGGGATAGTTAAGGAGGGAGGGAAAACAAGAAGAAAAAATGGGTGATGTGGCGTAGCTTGGAGGCCAAGGACATAATGATCCAGCTCCACAGGAAAGGAAGGAGAGGAAGGGGTGTGATGGCAGGCGGAGGTGAGAGTGAGTGCAAAGCAAAACTGAAGAAGAGGAAGGGGGGGAGGGAGGGCACTGGTTTGTAAGCCAGCTAACCGTGCCAACCTGTGTCAGCTGCAGCTAAGAAGTTTCCTCCTCTTCCTCTTTCTCCTTCCTGGCCCTCTTACTTTCTCCTCATATCCTTCTCCCTTCCTTTCCCCGCTTCATTTCCCTCCCCTGTCCCTCCTTCTTTTCTCTCTTTACTGCAGTGTATAACCAACTCAGACAGGGAGAACGGCTACAACAGCTCCCTGCAGCTGCCTGACGCCACGCTCAACTTTGCCAAGAAGCACCCTCTGATGGAGGACAAAGCTCTGGGCCGCCTCCTGCTGCTCACCAAGGGCGTCAACTTCACGAGGCTGGCGGTGGATCGCGTCAGCGCCCTGGACCAGAGGCCGTACAACATGCTCTTCATCGGCACAGGTAATGAATCGTGATACTGGCATGGGTGTTTGGCTAAAACACTGATGTTTTTATTGGGGGGGAAAACGCATCACCAATCGTGTACACTCCCTCCTCAGAGCCTATTCCCACTGCTCAACTGTTTACACTGCACACACTTCTCCCATCCCTGGCACTTCAACAAGAAAACTCTGATTGCTTCCATTGCTACACTTAAACTGAAGCAATAATTCAAGTCTTTTAATGCCCCCTACCCCTCCAGTGACTTCTCAGCTGCTTTCAGCGCTTCCACTTCAACTGTCACTTCAGCTAATTTTTGCTCTTTAACTAACGGCCCGAATGCTGTGACATTTCAACTGCAGTCCCTGCTTCCATTCCCACTGACACGACTATTCACAGCTCGCCGCCCGTCTCCGCTCACTGCGGCACAAGAGGCCAAGAGAGCATCTTGCTCTGGAGCTTCAAAACAAAAAAAAGGCGATAAAGTTGAATCATCGTCTTTAAGCAGACTGCACAGTGTTCATGATTTATGATGTTTCTCTTATTTTTTTGACCCCCATCTGTAGAGTTGGGGTGTTCTCAGCGTGCCAGTGAAAATATATGACATGCATAGAGTGTTTTTCATAGAGATAAGAGCTTACGGGCCATGGCAGCACAGAGGAACAGGTACTGGCATAAGGTACGGTGGCACGAAAACAACATGCCATCTGGCCAGACTTTAGCTGAGTTTCAATTAGGGGCTAGATTTGCATGCTGAGATCCGTCTTCATGCATCAAAGGAAACGTCTACGCACCCGCGACTTAATTAATATCTCCAGTCAGTAGCCATTGGGCCCATACGCAGGTGTCCTGTTTTGGATCAGAAATCAGCCCGCCCTCCCGGAGCCTTAATCCTGGATAATACACATCTAATAGCGGATTCCAGGGAATGTGAATTTGAATGCAGCCCATCTCATGAATGGAAAGACTCACCTACTTATCATTCAGATCACTGCAGAGACAGAGTGACTGGGACAACACTGACAGTGTGACAACAGCGGACTCGGGGCTTCTCTGCTGGCAGGCGGTGAGGCCAGCCCGGACACACACATGGCCGCTGCTGCTGCGACACAAACACACACACACGCGGGCGCTAGCACCTTACTAATGGACACACACAGATATGCACACTCACACTCTCTGAGCCAAGTGCAGTCATCCCCGCTTGTCGTGCTTCACGGCACAAACTCAACGGGGCCCTTGGCAGACGTGCGCTCGCAGTGCCAATTGGGCTGCGGGCTTGATTAGCTATTAGCGACGGCATAGCGACAGCTGATGTGAAAAAAAGAGACAGAGAGAGAGAGAGAGAGAGGAGGAGAAGTGCTTGACAACACTGTTTTTAAACGGGGAGAAAAACAGGCTGTGGGATTGAGGGATTAGCCGACACTGGTCTGTGACGGCGTGAGAGGCGAGTGCGGTGATATGCCTTCTGCTTGCTATGCCTGTATGTGTATTTCCATCTCTCAAGCCCCCCTCTGGCTGCTGGGTTAGCTTTTCGCATTATCTGTGACAGTCTCGTAATCAAGAGGACCACAGAAGAAAGCGCAGGACAGCACGTAACACACACACACACGCAAACACACACATCAAGGTCACCCCACCAGCTGTGCCTGAAATACCTTTCATCACCAGGGATCTAAACTTGTTCACAATGCCCTACATGAAAGGAGCACAGGATCTCCTCTTCCTCTTCCTCCAGCATCAGCTCCCCACACACCACTTAAAAAAAAAAAAAAACCTCTTCAAATGCTGTTACCTGAGGTGTTGAAGGGCCAGGAGCACCTCCAGTCTTTTAAATTCATCTTTAGTTTGTTGCTGAGCTGGAGCTCAGTACGGCAGCTGGATGTTCCAGCGAGAAAATTTCCTTTTCATGACCTTTTCAATCACAAATTGATGTCGATGAAAACGATTGATGACACTCTGGCTTTGTGCATTAGTGATGCACGTTTTTCTGTTGGAGGGGACTTTCTTCTCGTCTTCGGTTGCTTTTTTTCCAGACAATATTTTTAAATTTAAAATTTAAAGCCTGCATATATCTTAAGGTTTTCAAAAAACTTGTAGAAATGTTCTGCACAGCCTTTGCACCAAACACCAAACCAAACAGATTTGCACGACAGTTTTGCACCTGCAGGTTCACATGCTAGCTAACACCAAATTGGACCAAACTGAAAGCTGATGCTGAAGGCAGGCAATCTCGGGAGGGAGAGGTGTGGGACTGAGAACTTCATTACTGAGTGAAAAGAGAGGCCCGTGTATCCATTTGCTGCGAGACAGTATCAGTTCGCAAAGAACATATTTGTGTCAGGTTTTTTCTTACACAGTCTACACAACAGCAGACAGGAAACAGGCAGAAAGTTACTCAACTGGAAAGAAGCGTACCTCAGAATCCAAGTGTTTAAACCAGAACTACAGGAGGCTGTAAAAGCAGGCGAAACAATTATGATACTTCCAACACACCCATGCAGCGGGTTACGTGAAACTTTGAAAAACCTTTGCAGGGAAAAAAATAAAAAGGGGATGTTGCAATATAACAGCCTTATGATCGCGTACTTTGTAGTTAAAACTGTAGTTAAAGTGCACAATTTTGTTGACTGGTCAACAGAACCTTTACATGCGCAAAGTTACACTTGAAGATAATGCAGGCCTTGCATTTTGTATTCAGTTGAAGCATGTCATTATTGTATACATGTCTGACCCTTGGCGTGATGCTGATCTGTGGCCCGTAGTGAAGGTGGCCTTGTTTTGAGTCACACCAGGAAAAGCCCAGGTGTAATTAATAACACCACTTAGAGCTGCACTGAGGTCAGCTGCTCCATTTACGGCCTCTCTCTATTTGTATACCGGCTCTTCAGCACATCAGAGGGGCAAGCACATATGATGAGTGGTGTTAGTTTAGTTTTACCTGTTTTGTGGGGTTTTTTTCTTGCTGTGGCAAGTCAAAAAATGCCATTAAACCTTAACTGTTGCCTTGCTAGCTTTTCAGACACTCAGCATGAACCAGGAGCAGTTGAGCAACACACTCAGTGTGTCTTTGGCAATCAATAGTTCATGAAAAAAGTGTTTGCTGCATAGGTTATATTTTTGCAGCTTGTGCTTTAATATTTAAATTGTTGGCACCAAAGGAGTGCCTGTACATTATCATATTTCATCATTAACATTTAAATGAGCTCCTGTGCGTGTGTGTGTGTGTGTGTGTGTGTGTGTGTGTGTGTGTGTGTGTGTGTGTGTGTGTGTGTGTGTGTGTGTAAATATATTAGGATGTCATTAATAATAAAGTCAAATGCTGTGCAGTCACAGGTGATTGTGTGCTGATCATTAATATTTAAACTGATGGCTATGCAGTGACAGGTGCATGGGGTAATTTACTGTAACATATCGCTATGGTACAAATGAACTGGAGCGCTGGCGCAGGTTTATTTTTGTAAATATTTGCCAAAATTGTATGATTTATATTTAAATTCCCTGCTTTGCTGTCAAAGGTGTGCTGGGTGTTCTGTGTTGGGGGTCGCACCAAAAGTGCACCAAAGTAAACTCGATTGAAAACTGCCATGTGAATAGGACAGAAGTAAAGTGAGCTCAGATCTTCTTCGTCTTCTTCCTCTCTGTGCTGCAGCGGAGGGCTGGCTGCAGAGGGTGGTGATCCTGGGTTCAGAGGCCCACGTGATAGAGGAGATCCAGCTGTTTGAAACGGCCCAGCCAGTCGACAGCCTGACCATCTCCCACGCCAAGGTAAGAAAACAGCAACAGGATGTGTTTCAGTTGTTGCTGTTTTTACACGTGAACGTCCATTCACACAGCCCAGTATGTGAACACAGTTGTATGGCATCATCTGTGATTTTGGAGAAGTCTCGCGAGAGACCGCTGACATGTGAAGTGAAGAAAACGGATGATCCCACGCCAAATCACAACAACAGTTTCCTCAATGTGCTTTATATTGTAAGATAAAGACCCTACAATCACACAGAGAAAACAGAGAAAATCCCAACAATCATGGCAACTGTTTGTGGGTGGGATATATTAACAAGGGAACACTTTGTCTTCTAAGTTAACGTGTTAGAAGCAGGAAAAATGGTGCAAGTGCAAAGATTTGAGTTTGACAAGGGTCAGACTGTGATGGCTACCCGACTGGGATGAAACATCTCCAGAACTGCAGCTTTTGTGAGGTGTTCCCGGTCTGCAGTGGTCAGTATCTATCCAAATGGCTCACTGATAGACACGGGGAGCAAAGGCCGGCGCCTGTGGTCCAATCCAACAGACGAACTACTGCAACTCAAGTTGCAGAAAACTTAAATCTGGGTCTGATGGAAAGACATCAGTATGCACAATGCATCACACTTTGTTGTGTATGGGGCTGCATGGCCACAGAGCAGTCAAGGTGCCCATGATAACCCAAACTAGGAATAAAACAGCATATCTTGACCATCTCTGGGTTAGCTGTGTCCAGTCCTACTTAAACCCTTAAAAATAAAAGAGTTACTAAATGCCGTGCAGTCTTATTTATGTTAAAATGCAGCGATAGCCGCTCACACTGTGAAACTGTGTTTCCTGCAAGGCATTCACAGTACTACACTCGTGTTGCACTCATGAAACATGCTGGTACTTTGAGTGTTGCTCGAAGCATCTGACACCTTCCTCAGCCCCAAGCCGTTAACTAATTGGTATGTGAAGTGGGCGTTAATATTAATGTAGGATACAGCCCCTTAATTGGAAAGGTGTGGAGGGAAGGTGTTTTTAGGTGTTGCCACATGCCGAGCGCTCGCTGGAACAAGCTGACACCTCGAATTGCTCCGGTGCCCCTTTAAAACACTCGGCTTTCATTTAGTTCAGACTCAGATTTAGATTAAAAACATGCCTTCAAGGACCAGTGTGTTGGATGCAGTAGCACAAATGAAAGACAGTAATCACAGTTAGTATTCAGTCCACCTGTAACTTCCTTTTCTGTCTCTTTAGAATGAGGTCTTCATATCGTATCAATTAGCATCTCTGAATTAAAATGGAAAAAGAAAAAAAATAAATACTAAATTTTGCCGATACAGCAGCAACCAAAATGAGGACACGACCTATGCAAACTACTCTTTGATCATTATCCTTGTTCTCTAAGCCTGCCTTATGATGTCCTTCAACAAGGCAACAACTTCATAACAAGCATTTGAATAAAGTTGTATAATGGCCCTAATTTTTAAATAGCTTATTGGTAAGCTGTTGTATAAAGTAGAAAACACTCCAGCAATTTACACAATATATGTTGTCACTTTGATTTGTGGGACAGCGTTCCCAAAGGAGGGGAAAAAAAGGATGCACAGAAGCATCTTTCCATAGCATTCATAGATTTCAACCTGCTCTAACTGTGGCTCCCATGCACATATTTCTGTGTTTCACCACAACCAGGGAGTGTGTCCTCTGCTTCAGAGCAGACTGCTATGTCTTCACAGTATCCCAGAATGGACCAAGCAGAAAGACTCTAGCAGCGCCTTTAGCGAAGTGACGTCTACATTTGGTTCTGTTGCACACTTGGAAAGCAGGTGTCTCGATACATAAAGAAAGTCAGAACAGACCACATTTAATTCACCTCATCTTTTACTCTACTATCTGAATTTGAACTTTCAGCTGTTTCCATGGCACCACACACTCCTAGGTGTATTGTTTTCTGTCTTTGTGAGAGATGAGAAATCTTAATGGTCTCTTGGGGATGGGGGCTACAAAGTTCCTTTTGTTTTGGGAATCTCCTGTCTGGTTGCTCTCTCTTCGTGTGATCACATTCCTTCAGCGTGCTTTTTGAATCTGCTTTTTTCCCTCTTTGTTGTCTCATCATTTGCTCATTGGTATCCAGTGGAGGCAGTGCTGCTTTGTCTTGTGATGATTTGTTGTCTGATGAATCTGAAAGTCTCTTCCCAAATAACAGTCATTACAATCCTTCACCACAGCGGGGAATTGAACCCTTGGCCCTTCTGTTTTCTCGGCTTCTCTGAGCTGTCATCTGAGCCTGTGTGCTGACGGCCGCTGTGTCCCCGCGGCTCTACAGCAGCGCGTCCGTCGATCGATGGCCTTCCGACGGGGCGTTCCCTAAAGCTTCGTGCTTATCTCATTAATGCTGGCTTAGCTGCGATCAGACATTTTATAACAGCATTTTGCGAAAAGAGTGCAAACCAGATTGGATTTGGAGGAGGGTCGGGGGGGTGAATGTTATTGTAATTGAGAGTGATTATCCCATTATCTCCTCTAACCCCTAACTGAGTCACTCTCTCCCTCTCTCTCTGTTTATCTTTCTTCTGGATCTGGACTTTGTCTTCTTCTTCTTCTTCTCTTTCTCCCTCTCTGTAGAAGTACTTGTACATCGGATCTCGTTCTGAGGTTCTCCAGCTGCCCTTGGCCAACTGCAGCCGCTATCAGTCTCAGCCAGACTGTCTGCTCGCCCGGGATCCCTACTGCGCCTGGGACAGTGAGGGTAGGGCCTGTGTCCGCATCGACCTCCACCGAGGGTGAGACTAGTACCTATGTACACCCATCCATCCATACTATACTGAAAAAATAATTTGCTTTAAAGGAATCTGCTGATGTACAAATGTTAGACAAGCATCTGAATCACCCCTGAAACAAAATGTACCCCTTTAACTGTTTCACTAATCGGAATATTCCAGTGCCTGATCGGAGCAGGCTGATTTCATTTATCCAATCATCATTATCTAATGATGATTGGATCTATCTTCCACTTCACTGCTCTAAATTATAATTAATAAGGAAAACTATCGTATCTTTTTTCCACTGATTCGTCTCAACATCACCACCAGTCCGGTCAACTAGTGACATGGCTCTAATTTACGCTCTTAAGAAAAGTTCAAGCTGGTTATATCCCTTTGTGACGAGTCGGTACGGCATCTGACACCAGCCAGTTAGACTTCCTCTCATTTCAGCTCGCCTCGGGTACTCGTGTCATGTTAAGTCTGTGTTTGTCCCAGATTTGCAAGTGTGTCTCTGCGCACCTTGCAAATCATCTCCTCTCATCAGGAATCTGTCAAGGAACCGGCAGCTAAAAAGTCTCCAGAGACTCAAAAACTGCTTAGTAATCATACATCACAGTAACTGTGAGTCGGCAAAAGAACTCAGTGTATATGAACTCAACAGAACTATAAAGAACTTTGTTTTTTTTGATGTGGTTAAGTTTGCTTGCACTGATTTTTTTTTATTTAATCATCACGTCTTTAGTTAAAGAAACTTGAAAATAACGATACAGGGCTCTAATGACTGCTGCCTGTTTACATCCTTTAGTGTTTTTGACACTGATCGATCTAGAAATTAAAAAAATAAAAATAAAAACTACTACGAATCCTATTACATATAAAATAAAATTTTTAGACTTTCAGCCTGAAGCTGTGAGGTAATCTTGGCTTTCCGTACTGTTACAGTTTTTATTTTATTTCTACTGAAATATCTATCTGATTAAATACATTTTGTTGTTAAAGTGTTGGAAAAACTATTTTTCTGTGCATTTTTTATTGATTCCCCTTATTCTGTGCATGTTTCTTCCACTACTAAAATGTTCTCGGTTCCTTATTGTAACATTATTAATCTTCCTCTCTGCTTTCTGCCCTCTTCTCTCCAGGTCCACCTCCTCCCTCTCACAGGACCTCATGCTGGAGAGGTTCAACCGGGGAAAAGCCAAGTTTGATAAGCCGGTTTCCATCCCCAGCCCTGGTGAGTGTGGCGCTGACACCTCTCTAGTGGCCCCTTGTGGGAATTGATTGTCAGTGCAGGAGCAAATCAGCAGCAAGTAAAGGGAATGGACTCAGCGAGTACATTTGAACTGAGCTGAATAAATTGAATTAAGCACAGGAGAGCTGGCTAGTGCAGAATATGAAATGGATTTATTATGGATGACACTTAACCCCCACTCTTGTCTTCTCTTCCCTGCACCCTCCGCCCCTCCTCCACCTCTCCTGCGCAGAGCACTCCCGTCTCAGGAACGTCACCGTTGTGGTGGGGTCTGACATGGTGCTGCCCTGCCAGCTGGTCTCCAACTTGGCTCAGCCTTGTTGGGTTCTCAATGACCGTGAGCTTCAGCTGGGTGATCCGGAGGCAGGAGGGCCGCGCTTCGACCGGACCCTCAAAGCTCTCATCATCCCTGAAGCGGGCCAGTTGCAAGCGGGCCGCTACATCTGCTACTCTGAGGAGCAGGGAGTCAAGTTTCAGACAGAACGCTACCAGGTGGCAGTGGTAGCCAGCGCTCCAGTCTTCATGGAAGCACGGGCTCCAGACAGCAGCATGGGCCTCTTCTGGGTGCTGGTCATCACGCTCGGAGCAGCGTGCCTGCTGCTTCTCGTCGTAGCTCTGTACCTGCGCAGGAGGCTGAAGCTGGCCCTGGGAAAGGGAGCAGACATGAAGCCACTCGAGAGCACCCTCGTATACCCCATCACCCTGCCTAAGGAGCCGCCCACCTTTGTGCCTAGCAAGATGCCCACGGATGAAGACCGCTTCTGGGAGACAGGTGCCAACTACTATTATTCAGACGGCTCCCTGAAGATTGTTCCCGGTCATGCCCTGGGGCCCAACAGTGTCAGCAGCACGGCGTCGCCCAGCGCCATACCCGGCCAGCCCATCCACTCCCCCAGCCGTCTCAGCCTCACAAACATCAGAGGCTCCGGTAGCAACGGCTACATCCGCCTCAACCTGAGCACAGCAGGGGAGGAAAGGGCTAGCGGGACTGGTGCTGGGGGAGGCGGGCTGGGAGGCCTCGGCATGGGTGGGAACGACTACTCCAGCCCCTTCAAGGAAGAGCTGAGACGCACCCTGCAGCAGAGAAGCGTGCTGCCCGACGCAAACCCGGAGGAGTCGTCGGTGTAGGCCCGTCCTCCTCCGTCTCCATTCCCCGAGTTTGAAAAAAAAAAAAAAAAACAACCAACCTACCTCTGTCCTTTCGAGGATGCCTGCTCTCTCTCTCTCTCTCTCTTGCAACAACATGCTGTCAATTCCCCCGCGCTCTCTCTCTCTCCCTCTTTCTCGCTCCACCAATGGCTGTTTGGCTCACTGTAGACATTTATAGCACACAGCATGTTAAATATACACACTCATACACTGTGTTCGAGCGACATGAACTCTTCTAATTATTGTGTTTTGGACAACATGCAGTCATGGTTGTGGCTTTTTCTGCTTCCACTGTGCAACCGCCACTTGTGTACATTGTGTATTTAAGAAAAAAAAAAGGACGAACGCAGGGGAGAACACCTCGAGCACGGAAATCAAACAAATGGCGTTACCTGTTCTCAGAAGGGCACATTTCTTCTACAAAGAGCGGACCAAGCGAAGCGTTTTGCCCCAGTTCTCAAACCACTTGACAAACGACAAGGGCAACTAACTGGAAATATTGAACTGATTCTCTGTCCTTCTGCTCCTTTGAGACTTTTACAGCTTACTGCACTTAAAAACTGGAAGCGTGTCTTCCCTTTTTTTTGTATTCGTGAGCCGAGAGTGTGAGAGCGGTAGAAAAAAAGCCTAATCTCTAAGCAAGACGACAATCATGTCCCTGAGCTTCGTACGGGATGGAAAGGAGAGAGGAGAGAGAGAGAAAGACAAAGAGAAGAAATGAAATGGAAAAAGACTACGTTTTTTAAATATTTTTTGTTGAATGAAGGACAGTCTCTCGAGACAGTTTGTATTTTCGCCCCTTCCACGCCTTGTATTTACCACCCGAGAAAGACTTCGATCTCTTCCTTTTTGATTTGATGTGATGACCGTTGCTTTGAATTAAGACATTTCTCGTTATTCTTTTGCTCTGGAAATACGGCAGTGTTCAAATAGTCATCAGCGACTAACGGCTCCCCACTTTTGAATGACAATGCGAGGAAAAGCTCCTGGCGTTACATTACTCCTCACACGGCCCTGCATGGCGACCTTCAAACACACCTTCAAGTCCACTATACTTCAAGTGCACTCCGTATGACATTTATTAAGAGTCACAGAGTGTGACAGATAGGTGTTTTGGTTGCACTTTTTTTTCTGTGGAAGCTTGTGCAAAGGCTATTTGCATTCAGCTCATAGCAGCTGAGCAGTAATTGCACACTTGATTTCAAATCGAAGTTGACGTGAAGACATTTGGCACGGAGAATGTAGCTGAGCCCTCGCTGTTGCGACCGCTGTGGATGTCTCAATAAGTGCTTTATATTCGATGTGTTTGGTGAGGGTGGTAACTTGCACTGCCAAGAAAGAAACTACCCCTCCCACACACACTTTCACACACACACAGACACACTCACAGTCCTCTGAATCCCAACCATCCTGGACTACAGTGTGTTTGTGATGGATCCTTAAACCCCCTTGAAACCCCCCTCCCTGTTACCGACGCCCAGAGACAGACCCGGAGCTACTGTGGACTTATACAGACGGAGAATAATGTAAAACATGACGACATGAAGAGAACACACACACACACACATACATACATACAGTGTTGATGGACAGACAGACTGAATGAACCTGTACCGACAAACGGGTGGCTCCAGACAGGAAGTGGCCAGAAACCAGTGAAAGGTATTGTTCCACTTAATTAAATCCATGAAAGCAGATTTAAGAAATGTCATAGCCATAAACGATTTCCAGTTCAGAGTTTTTAGCTCTTGCTGCTGCTCAGTGTAGTGTTGCAAATTATTTAGTTTATTTATTTAGCTTCTCTGACACTTCGGTTGCCCAGAGTGTCTCTTAAAGGAATAATTCAACATTTTGGGAAATTCACTTAAGGTGCTTTCAAACATGTTCTCCTTACTGTTAAAGAAGCCCTATTATACTGTTTTCCCAAAGCAGTGCTTATATTCATGAATTCTACTGAAGTAGCTTTGGATGATTCACAGTTCAAAGTCCTTATTTATCTCAAACTGCTTTATACTCCTTCACATTTTCCCAAACAGTCATGTAGGCTGGTTTGGAGATGGGCCAGTTCTGGCCCCCGGGCTTTACGTTTGACACCCGTGTCTTTTATATACACTGACCAAGTGTGGACGTGTTTAACATGAGCACCCACCATAGTAACAGTATTCCTGTGACCAAAAACACTGAAAAGTACAGTAATCTTCACTGTTTGTTGCCTGTTGAATATCAGGTTATGGTGAAAGTCTAAACACACAAGATCACCTCATCAACTGTGTATGCACCCAATAAGGTCACTATCTGAAAAAGGTTTTATTAAATAACTGAGATACCGCTTTCACATCTGTCTGTTAATTATGATGCTGAAAGCAGGCCAACTGTAAATACACAAATGCCAAGTGCAGCCCAAAAATATGAACTTGAATCTGTTTTACACTTTCTTTGACAGAAAGTTAATAATGCATGAAAGGCCAAACTAGTTATTTCTTTACTGAACTGACGGATCTAGCTACCATGATGGTTCCCACTGGTTTGCAAACACATTTTGCTAACTTTTTTAAGAAATGTGATTAGCTGTTAAATTTTTTGGAAAGTGCTAACAATGCTAATGCAGACTAATGCTAACCAAGCTACATTTGTAGATTTTATATCCAAGTGCAGGCACACAGACTCCTGTACCACACAGTAGACCAATACGTCTCGAGGCACCAACACCATGAACTCATTTAAGAGGTTTGGTGACTCGAATTAGCAGAAGTGAGGCCTAGAAAACAGCAGCTAGCTACAGGCCTTAACAAAATCCCGATAGATGAGTTATGAATAGCTTTAGACCCTATACAGTTGTTGTCATGGGAGAGTCTATACTCAGAGGTCAAAAACTTTTTTTTATACCCTTAGAGGAAATCCACTTTAGCACTGGCTTTGTTTTTCCAGTGCAAAGTTTGCCACTTAGCCTTTGAGATAAACAGAACTGACCAAAAAGTTGGGAAATTCTTGTAACCATGAGTGCAGTCGGTCTGCTTTGTGATAAATAAAGCACAACTTCTCTTATGGGTTTCATATTTGCTTCAAAGCAAACAACTGAACTTCCACTGCTAAAGTTGTAAACAGTAATAGTCCATTAGCAAAGACCATTTTAACAGATGTCACAGGTGTTACTGGCCACATTAATTAACAACCTGTACCTGAATAGAACAGATCCTTTAATTAGTTTAATTAGTAACAACTGTACTTAGTTTCTATTTCATGCCAAATATTTCAAGACCAGTGTCATAGTATGACTACAGTATAAGAATAGTTACCGACCTGAGGCCCGGCCTTTTTTATCCCAATAAGCAGCTATTTATCATTTATCATGAGATTTGGTTCTCATGTAGTGACTTTTGTTTAACTTTACTGGACGCCACTAGCGCCATCATCATGTAAAAATTTGCATATGTCCAATGTCAAAAAGGTCTATCCATCCCATTTTACCAGCTTGTTTTTTTCCCATCAAAGCTGTCCTTGTGTGCTCTTTTATGCAAGTCTTGAAGTGCAGGTGCACCTGAAAAGCTATCTCCCTGGCAAAAGATAAGAAAAGGGGCCACACACAGCCTGAAGCTTGTGGCAAGAGCATTTTATTAAAGAGAAAATCCTCCAGTGTGACAGCCATCAAAATAAGCTGACCCAAGGAAGGCCTTCCTGCCTAAAATCTCTGTTTCAAAACCTCTGCTGTACTTGCAAGTTTGAGGGTCTTTTCATTTCAGCCTCCTGCTCAGAATAGACAACTAACTACATAACTACATATCATTAATCGTTGGAAGTTTTCATATCCCATAAGTTTTAGCACAAAGCCAAAGCTCATATTATCATATTATTGAATTTTCCAAAAGGTCACGTTGCCCAAAATACGATGTGTTCCACGCTGATGTAATGATGCCCGAAAAAAAATATTCTGACATACTTTCTGTTCCACTTCCAAGCAAACTTTGAAGCACAGCCAACAATAGATCAGATCGTGGCAAAGTCATATTGTGCATAACTTTTTTAGCTGTTTGCTGTTACTCACTCTACATGTTTTTGTCCTCCTTTTGTGCTTTGTCCATCAGGGGGTGGCTTTTATTTTTGGGACGTGTCTGTCGGGACCAGCGGAGCACAGCAAGAAAGAAGGGGACGGACAAAAAAATGTGTTTTTGCCCCTCTGTGTACAGAGCCTTGAGAGAGATGTAGAATATTAAAATGATCCCAAGGTTGAAGAGGTAGTCGGCCATCAGCACTCCATCCTAGTGTTGCATGATTCTCTGCAAGTGGACTGTACATCTTTGATATGATCATCCTTGTACATCATTTTGTTTGATCATTTTTGGACTTTTACAGACACTAATATTGTGCAACACTAATGCTCTCTTTGAAAAAAGAAAAGAAAAAATATTTCTGGTTTTATGGCTCAAGAGTTGTACAGGATTTCATTGCTGCATTTCAACATGTTTACCTTTTCTAAGCCTCTTCACCTTTTGGAAAAGCCAAAGTAGACTGCAATTGCTTTTGTTCTTGTTGAAATATTGATTTAATTCAATTGTGGATTGATATTTAAGTCTCAGCAGTCCGTCCACTTTGCTGAATTGAGCTGATATCTGCAACCTTTCATATTTTATCTACAGCTAAATTTCCCCCGGAGCAAAATGAAAAAAGAAGACTTGAGACTGATGGACTTCCTGTTTATTTCCTGTTTACATGTCAGTCATTTATCTGCTGAATTTCTTATCTCCTAACTTAATGAAAGACTGAATGATGTACCAAAACTATTATTTAATTTTTTTAGCCCCTGAAAGCCAAATAAATAGTGGTGGATCAGGAGCAGATCTGTGATTAAAAACAATATGTCAGCGTTATAGTATTAAATTCCCAAAAGCCAAAAGCTAAGAACACATTATCTCTTTACACTGGTACTTGGTTATGTCTTAATATTTCTCCTTTTTTTTAACAATTAGAATTTTATTTAATATAATATGTTGCAAAAACTAAAAAGATAACAGGTCTCAGGCTTGGAAAAAAATGCATGTGTAGTGTATTTTATGTACATTTCTTCACTTCCAGTGCATTTGTCTGCTTGTAATATTTTCTCTCACACGAGGCTTTAAGTTCTGCTGTTTTCATGCTTTATCATTTGGATTATTCTGTTACCACCCAAGGTTTAGTTTGTCCCATTTTTGCTTTTCTGTTATTGGTTTATTATGTTTGTTTTTAAAGTATGTTAAGTAACTTATTTCATTTGTAAAAACATGTTGATATTTATTACCATTGTACATATGTCCTTATTTTTTATATGTGTATAGACATACACAAATAAAGATAGAGATCTACTGGAGGTGTGCGAGCTGGTTTGTTGGGTGGGGAGGGTCAGTTACAAAAACCTTTATTAAATAGCAAATAATGTACATTTTCTGTTTTCTTATGCCTTTTTTATGAACCTTTCCTACATCAGCCATTCCCAGACTTGAGAGTGCTTTGGCCCATTTAAAAAACAGGAAATCCCATGTGGCCCACCCAATCTTTAATCTTCACTCTTATCAACATAAAACAGAGAGAGAGAGTGATTCCACGAACATTTTGATTAAAAAAACATATCACAGGCTGTTGGCTATAAATTGCTAATGATACCCAGTCATATGCAAAGTGTGAAGGCCAATGTGTGGCCCACCTGCCACTGGGACACTTACATACATAAACAGTTGCATAAATAAATGCATAACTGTACATACTAGTAATTTCAATCTGAATTTCTGTTATTACTGCAGTCTACCTGTAATACTTTCAACCCACACTTTGGGGATCACTGCACTGGATAATCCTCGTTTCTGAGAGAGACTGACCAGTTTTTCCAAACTGAACAGCATGATCCAGAATAAATGACTGGACCTATAAAGCCCTCAAGGAAGTGTTTAAAGAGGTTATTTTGCCTGCAGATGCATGACAGGAAGTCTTTTGTGAGTACAGATATCCCCTGCCAGTGACCATTAGAAAAATGCAGGTTTAAATGCATGTTAACTTTACTTGTCAGACCCAGGAGCTATGCTCATACAGTCTATAGTTGGATTTAAAAAGTAACTGTAGTTGGAAGAAGGTGCAACAAACCCCATCAAGAGGAATATTAGACCATGTTTACAATTCAATTCAATTCAATTTTATTTATATAGCACCAAATCACAACAACATTAGCCTCGTAAGGTAGACCCTACAATAATACATACAGAGGAAAAAAAAACAACAATCATATGACCCCCTATGAGGAAGCACTTTGGCGACAGTGGGAAGGAAAAACTCCCTTTTATCAGGAAGAAACCTCCAGCAGAACCAGGCTGAGGGAGGGGCGGGGCCATCTGCTGAGACTGGTTGGGGTGAGAGAAGGAAGACAGGATAAAAGACATGCTGTGGAAGAGAGACAGAGATTAATAACAAGTGTGATTCAGCAGAGAGGTCTACTGACACATGTTGAGTGAGAAAGGTGACTGAAAGGAAATGACAAGCTGCAACATACAGCACAAGTACTGAGTATCACAGTAAGCGTATATACCAACACATCCTACCAGAAATGTATGGTTTAGTTATTATTTAACTACTGAGTAACTATTGTATTACTACAATCTCAAGCATGACTACAAAACTGAGTGGAAAATCTGAACATTTCAACAAGATGGGGTAATTGTTTATGCACCACATAAGGAATCGGACTACTTTTTTAATACACCATCCGTACACTGAACCTGTCATCCCAGCACCATGCTGTGAAATTATATGAATGAAGAAGAAAAAGATGGAGGGCCAAGAACATGTTTGCATAGACAAGTTCCTGTCTTAGGTTTGTTATTTTGGACAAGGAGTAACAGTAGACTGTCAGAGACATAAAATAAAAAGGAATGGGGAAGAGAAGGTTTAAGGCAGCAAGCAGTTAGTTTATGAGCACTGGCACAGTCGCTTACTTTACTTACAAATTTGGATGCAATCCTGTGAGTAGCAAAGTACACCCCAAAATTCAAACGCTTGTAGAACTAACTTTAGCAGCAGAGTTGGCAAAAGTACACATCAGTACTTAAGTAGAAGTACAATAAAATTATATGAGTACATGGGAATACAAACTTTATTTTAGTCTACATTTTATTTCTAATATATGTACTCAGCTTGAATCACTTAATAAGAACTTGAGCAGAGAAAAAGAAGAATTTTTAAAAGGAGCTCTATTTTCTGTGGCTACACTGTAGAGAGTCATTTGGCTCCACAAACCAAAAATTGGGTACAGTCAGGGGTTAAAGTGGGATTCAATAGTTAGGGAAATCCTAAAGTCGCTTACAGTGTGGAGAAAAGAGTCACATCTCACAATGATTTTTATTGAGGGTCCTAGAAGATTTTCTTAATGTACAGGTCATGATCAGCTGACCTGTGCAGACACAGTGTGCAACAAACTGCACACAAACAGTTTGTGTGTTTGCTGATATTTGTTGAGTTAAAAAAAAATTGCATTTGAAATTACCTTCCACGTTACTCCTTTTATGCTTGCTCCTATTCTGTAGGGCTAGCTAGATGCAGAAGTACCATAACTTATGGATATCTGCATTTGTTCTGGTGTTGAGCCAAGAAAAAAAAGGGCCCTTTTTAACCCCTGAGTATGGCGCTATAAATGATGCATAAAATATATGAGTTTGTGTCTTTAATCTCTTAGTCGGGTTGAAGTCTGGACTTCAACTTTTTTCAGCCATTCTGTTGTAGATTTGCTGCTGTGCTTGACATCATCGTCCTGTTGCATGACCTAATTTGGGCTTTAGCTGTTGAACAGATGACCTCACATTAGACTCACATTAGGAGTTCACGGTCAACTCAATGACTGCAAGTTGCACATATCGTGTGGTTGCAAAACAAGCCCAACTCTTTGCCCCGCCACCATCATGCTTGACACTTGGTATGAGGTGTTTTATTTTGATATGCACTGTTTGGTTTTCTTCAGATGTGGGGGTATGCACTGTGGCTAATCATCTTGACTTTGATCCTGTCCCCTCAAAGGACATTGCCAAGACTCTTGCCAAGCATTCCAAACAAGCCATAGTTTAGTCTTTTTGTAATTGCACTGGCGTCCACTTCTGGGAAGATTGTGGCATTGTGTTAACAAACACCTGAATCCTCCAGATCTGCAAACTGCTCAAATTTCTGCTTTTGTAGAGATGCTCACACTTGCTGAAGATCAGTTAATCAAATGCATTTGTACCTAGATGCCATTTAACCTCTTAAGCAATAAGAATGTACTTAGTTTCCACAGAGCTGTGAAAACATTCTTCTTGACATGACATTTATTATACTAAAAAACACAAAATGCATAGATTGTTGCTGAATTTGCATAAAAGATCAATTTAGATTCCTTGACAGCCAAAATTCTGTGTTGTGTCTTTACTGCTCTTATTTGGGTTTTTTGTGCATATCCTGATTTTTCAGTTGACACTGAATTTGCAACTAAAACAGCTTGAACTCTTCTAGGAAGGCTTTCCACATTGTTTAGGAGTGTGTTTATGGGAATTTCTGACCATTCTTGCAGAAGCAAATTTGTGAGGTGAGAAACTGGACAAGAAGGCCTGGCTCCCATCTAATTCATTGCATAGTTCTCGCAGTTTTGACCTCATTCAAGTTTTTAAAGACCTTGCTTTGTACACATGTGTGCAGTGATGTTGGAACTGGAAGGAGCCGTTCCCCAAACTGTTCCCACAATCAGGAAAATGAAATTGTCAAAAAATGTCTTGGTATGCATTAAGGGTTCCTTTCACTGCCACTAAGCCCATCTCCCGATAAACAACCGCACATCATAAAACCCCATCCACCAAATTTTACACCAAACTTCCAAACCCAGACTCTTTCATCATAGTACCAAATGAAGACGTAATTTGTCACTCCAGAGAACATGTCTCCACTGCTCTAGAGTCCATTGGCGTCGTGCTTTACACCACGGCATCCAACGTTTTGCATTGCACTTGGTGATGTAAGGTTTGGGTGCAGCTGTTTGGCCATGGAAACCCATTCCATGAAGCTTTCCACACACTGTTCTTGAGCTTATCTGAGGGCCACATTTACTTTGGAGGCCGGTAGTGACTGACTCTGCAGAAAGGCGGTGACCTCTGCGCAATATGTGCTTTAGCATCCGCTAAAGTGTTTGGAACACCTGAATTCAGTTTGGATGGGTGAGTGAATGCTTTTGGAAATATAGTGTGGTTCTTGCCCTATCCTGTGCTGCACAAAAACAACAGTGAAGCTTCCCTCTGACTTGTACAGCCTTTCCTGGTGTCAGCAGAAGAAGGCACATGCTTCATGTGGTCGGCAGTCCCAGCTGTAGAAAGAGACTCACAGTTGCATCTGATCTCAGTGTACTCAGCTGCACCACAGACTCTCAAACCTCACAAAAGGAGGAGCCCTGTGTGTGTTTGAGATTGTTTGTGTGTGGGTAGGGTTTACAGAGCTTTTCAGCAGTAGACCACTGTTCACCCACCTGTTTGGGGTTATATATTTGTTTAGGCTTACCGAGCCTCCTTTTAAACCATTGTAAAACACAAAAAATATGTTAATATAAAGAAAAATATTCATTAAATATTGCTTTTCCCACTGTGGCATTCATTTTGGGCTTTTGTTTTAATGTTTTGGTGGAGTGTAAATGTAAATGAAAGCTTTGTGGTCAATTTACTACAATTTTACAATTTAACTGTGAAGAGATGAGCAGCCTGTGTACCGTGCTTTATTTCTGACTCAAAGCCCAGATCTTTATCGTGTGTGAAAATAAATAAGCAATTTTCAAGAAGAAAATGCTAAAAGCACAGGAGCCTGTTTACTTACAAAGTGGATATTTAAATTTGAGAGAGATCCAGTTAAGTTCCAGCAGCTGGGCTTCAGAGCAGCCAACAGCAGATGGGGCCCTGCAGAGTAGAGGGAGTACAGCAGGAACGCTGTTAAAAAATTAATAAAATGAAAATGAATAATAAAATAAATAAAATAAAATAATAATTATCTCAAAACAAAGTGATTAATGCAAGTTCTTTTTTCCTAGGCTACAAACAAGTGTTGCTTCGTAAAAGAAACTTTTTTTTAAATATCAACCCTATTTTCTCTGTTGACGTTAGACAGTCACGTGGTATCTCTCTTTCATTTCAATTGGCCAATTCATATTAAACGAGTTCCGGCCGCTTTCAAAGTGCTTGAAAATACGGAAGTTAGTTCTATAGGCCTCTACACTTCGTCAGTTGTTACCAATATTTTTTTTTTATATTTTTTAACTGAGTCATTTTTATTCGTATTTTACATTTCCCAGCAATATACTTAAAAAAATTTAAAATGTATAACTGCAGTCACGAACGTTGCTGACAATTTTGCGGAAGGATCTATACGCGGTCTCTGGCTCTGGTGTGGAGGGGGATTTGAATCGCCTTCTGCTCTTTTTTAAAAAAATCTTTTTATATTGTTATAAACGCCCGTTAAGACATTTGTGGGCTTTTTATAGCATAAAAAGACCCGAGTGTCCTTTTATATATATTTTGACAAGAGACAACCAAATTATCTAAATCCACAAGGTAAGATTTTAAACTTGCTGTTACTGTAGTGACACCGCCGCTGCTACTACTGTTAGCCAGCGACGAGTAAAGTCTTCACTAGCGTTAACCAATATTCGTGTGGGTTTAATATTTTGTTGCCCGTTGCCAGTGCTAACCCAGGGAGACAGGAATGTAAGCGCAGCTATCCGCCGCTACTGACCATTTCTAGTTCTTTACTCATTACACGCTGTTATTGTGGAGCGTGTGCAAATGCTCCTGAGTAAATCTTCATGTGTTTGTCTGTGTTAGCATGCCCCTGAAGGGATTTCTTTTTGTAACGGGTGAAATCAGAAATCATTTGTTATGGAAATGCATGTGACTGAGTCGCGTGCTTTTGTTATCCGTGTATCCTCTAGGATCGTCTACCTGTCCTTGTGGTTCTCTTGCACTTCATTTATAAGTCGTGCTTATGTTCTCATTGCAGATGGCTACAGCAGAGATCAGCACTGTCTCCTGTGAGGGTGATCAGGAGGGAGCTGCGTCGCCTCCCTCAGTAGAGGACACCCCCTCAGTTTTAAATCAAACCTCAGCCCCCCTGAATTTTTCTGAGCTCACCCCGAGTCAGTTTGGCATCTCTGTGCAGAGTTTTACCCCAGCAGCATCGTCAAATCGCAAAGGTGAGAGAGGACGGTTCGTTATTTGGCTGCAGCTGCTGTTGCTTTTAAACTGGTGGAGAGCAAGTAAAGGTGTCCAGAGCAGGTTATATTTCCTGTATATGGACTTGATTGAGTGTTAGTCTAGCACCAAGCCTCTCTCTCTCCTGACAGATAAGTCTCGTCTAGCACAGCTGAAAGCCAGGCGGAGGTCCAGTGTTGGCGTCCGGGGCTCTCCAGAGACAAATTCTCTCATCCGCTTCATGGCACAACAGAAGATGAAGACTCCACCGGCATCCCAAACTCCAGAGGTGAGATGCTTCTCGGGTTGCAAATCTGGCATCTGTCATATCCTATTAGAGTGCCAGACAGTTGTTCAGACTGCTCTGGCTTTCAGTTGGCTGGGATCAGTATTGAAACTGACATAGATTACTGGTACAGTGCACAACTGTACAACATGCTTTGTCTGTCGTCCTTTATGAGACGCACATGAGAATTGTCACAGCCGCTGCTGCATACATACTGACGTACCTATAAAAGCTGGAATAGCAGCGCAGTTGTGTTATTTTGCCTCTGTACATAATCACATTTTCAGATTTCAGTGTTGGTGAGCCTGTCCCAGCTGTCACAGGGTAAGAGCCAGGGTACACCCTGCACACTGTGGACTAACTCACGGATAACCATTCATACTGACATGGACAGAACCAACAAAGGTAGAACCTGCAGACTCTACACAGAGAGCCTCCCAGTTGGAACATTGAAATCAGGAATCTTCTTGCTCTGAGAGTGCTCACAAGTGCATTTGGTCTTTCTGAGAATGTAGCAAACTGCTGATTTGCTGCTCATAAAGCTTCTCCTCTCTCCCTGATAAGTGTGTTCTGGTTTTTGCTTTCTGCCTCGTTCACTTGCGTTGACAACTGTTTGATTACATATTGGAATTTCCAATGAACAGTTGCCAAATTCAGATTCAATGAACTCTAGACTTTGTTAACATAAAATGGTCCTGTCAGTTGTTGGCCTTGTAAATCTCAAAGCCTGAGTAAAAGGATGGATTATGTTAAATTGTTATTAAACCACTAATGTAAACATTTAGTTTAACTAAAGCATTAAGGTCTGCGCTTCAGTCGGCTCTAGACTGCTTCATTTTAAATCCACCGTGGGGATGTCCAGAAGCAAAATTATGAAACCTGTGTCCTTGTCCAAAAATATGTAGGCCTGACTGCATGTGAACGCTTACATCTGGATTATGCCTACTGTTGTGTCCTGCATGAATAGCAGTGCGTTTTTTAAAAGTGCTGCCAGTGCATGCCAGCCTTTGGTGTCATTTCAGCTTGTCATGCACCTCTTGATTACCTCCTCAACTTAGGTTTCCCATTTGGAGCAGTCCCAGCAACCCTGAATTAACAGTCCAAGATGGCAGTGGTGACTGTAAACCCTAGGAAAGCTGTAAAACTCTTAGTTTCATAAGATAACATCAAACAGATAGTTTCGCAAACTTGACAGTGTGATAATGAGATGCATAAAGCCTTTTAAGCTTTACAGTTACTAAATATTTACTTTACAGCTTACACTTGTTCCTCTTTTATCTGTAATCCATGTTTTATTTTAATTTTTGAAATTGTTAACAAATTTTATCTGAGCCCCTTTAAACACACATTGTTAAACTTCGCATAAGCTTCAGTTAAAATAAATCAGTGACCTGCGGGAATACAGGCAGACAACACAAGAAGTACACAGTTGCTTATGTAGGTGTTTGTATAGTTTTTTGTGCTGCACTAAGCTGGTGTATGCAGCAATGATCAGCTTTTGAAGTACCCTGAAAGTTAATATCGACAGTAGCTTTGTGCATCAACATTAGCTTAATGCAGTAAATGAACAGAGCAGAACATAAACATGACAGAGCTCCTGCTGTGAGAGTGCTGTTTGAATGACAGAATGACTTCTGGCAAAAGGTGTTAAATAAAGCAGAGTTTCGTACAAGGGATTACTGTCACAGTGAAAAGCTCCACAGCCCGCCAGATGTGAATGATTGAAACAGAAACTGTACCGCATTTGTAGTTCTACCTCCCTGTGTTGTACACTATAGAGCGTGAAAACTTCAATCTAAATACAAGTTGAGGAAATCTCTGAACTCTGATTAACAGCATGTGTCTTCGTGGCAGCATCTTTACTTATGTTTGACCTTTAAAAATGTTTAAGGTAATACGGTGAGCAGTATTATTCAGTCAAAGTCATACATCACATTTATCATATTTCTTTGCTTGTGTAATAAAAATAGCAGTGTGATGAAAAACAGAGTGAATAATAAGCCCTTTTCAGAAGATATTTAAATAGCATTGCTGGTTTGAGCTGTTAAGAGACGTTTGTGTCATTGAGACATATGTAGAAAACCAAACATTACTCATGCTTTTATTTAAGCAGTCTACGACTGTTTTAGCATCATATCATGCTGTAGAGAGTACAAGTTGCAGAAAGGGCCAGATTTACTTACTGCATCAGCTGTCTGTGCAGTGCCAAAGCTTAGGCTTTTCTGTTCTGTAGTTCTGCATATTTCTGGCCCTCATTACATTTAAATATGAAGCTTTGAAGAGAGGGGAAGAATCATTGCCCGCTATATGACGCATGCAAGCCGTGGATACATAACAGACAGAAAACACAATTTTGAGTGTTTCGGGGTTCCTTTAATATGACTATACTACAAGGACGTGGTCCATAATGAAAACTGCAGAGAGAACAAAAGCTGCTTTTGTTTGTTATGTGTTTGTTTGGTTTTTAACTGTCTCTCATGCCTGATCTGTTACATAAGGTGCATCAAAATACCACTATTTGACCTGAAGCATGTTAAAGAAAGTGTGACTCTTCAGGTCTCACTGGATGTAACTCAGCCGCCTGAGATTCACATTCCTTTGGGGGGGTTTTTTTTTTGGTTTTTTTTAAATGCTTAGCTACTGCCAGACAGAGTATGCGGAAACAACAAACAAAAGCCTCCCACTGGATATTACTGTTCATAACTATCAGAAATGGGTTATAGCTGCAGACCTGTTGAGCATCAAGTCATGTCAGTAATGCCACAGAACAAAACTGAGACATAATGTTCGAGGAGGAGGAGTATTTGTGTCACTAACATAGAAGTTCATGTGTATTCAGCTAGCTTGGCAGAACATCTGAAAACATGTTGTTTTGGTCCTTTTTACACTGTTGGGATTGTAGCTAATTGAAGATGGATTACAAAATTATTGATTCTGTTGGTGGTTATACAGTCAATCAAATAAACACACACTAAGGTGATTTCCACTTGTCCTTGGTTATGGGACAGTGTGTGATCTGTGTGCATTTCTTGGGGATAAAGTTTAGTTTCAGAGCAATATGTTAGTGAGGCTGATGAATTACAGATGAATGGCATCACTGAAAATAAATATGTTCACTATGAATTTAAATTATTTTCTGCAGCTTTCCTCGGGCATCAGTCTCTCTCTTTGTGTATTTTATATTGTTTATCCTTCTCCACGACCTGTTGCTCCTGACTGAAGTAGGCAGCGTTTGATTGGTCCATTTTATGCCCCCCAAAAAAACCCCATTAGATGCCTGCAAAGCAGAAAACCTGGGTTAAAAAGGAAAGTTAATAGATGCTGTTATGATACTGATTTTCTCTGTATCATAACATATTGGGATTCTAGGTTTTGTCGAGCCGCCTAATGCATTGAAATCCCTACTTTGGCAAGCTCACTTTGTTGTATGCACTTCTGTGTTTTCAAAACTCCTGTTAACATCCACTGACACGTCAACAAAATAAGGATTTTTCTCCGGCATGGATCATTCTTCTCAGCATGATCTGAACCACAGTCTGCCATGTCTCAGCTTTTTGGAGCGTTTTTCAGTTTAGTCGACAGCAGACACCCTCCGAGTGTGACTTATTCATGTTTAGTTACGTTTGTTGCAGTTTGGTTACAAAAATGTTGCTTGTCAACAACACAACTGTAGATCAGCCTGTAACTCTAATTATTAAAAGCTGAGAAATACACAAAGGGTTTTGAATAATGCACATTTATATGGAAAAGGCTTTTAAATGCAACACTTCTGTCTCAGCTCACCTGTCTTTAAGTCAGCTTTTAAGAAATGTTCATAAATGCAGTGAATGACAAATTAAATGAAAAACTGGCACAGAGTGTCTTAGTAATGTTAGTATTCCTCCAAAAGAGCTTCAGTCCACATTGGCATTGATTGTACAAGTGTTCATCAAACCATTCAGTGACCCTTCATCCCCTGTGGATGGAGGCACTATCGGTGTAAAAAACGCCACTCTCGAGATAGAAATGTTTCATCACACTGAACAACTTTGTATTGATTTGCATTGATCTTTTCTCTGAGGGCAACAATGGACTCAAACTATGTCAACAAAATACCCCCTACAGGATAGCATCTCACTGTTCAGGGTTCAGGGCTCCCCTTTAATTTATTTAGTCTACTTAACTTTTACATTTGGATGTAGCTTATTTGCTCGTTTGTGCATCGCTTTGTACCTGATGGTTAGTCAATAATCGGCATTAAAGGCTCCAGTTGCCTAGGTAACGCTCCAAATTATTTACCAGCCTCTCATATGTTAGTTAATGGTATCATTCACTCTCACTGGGAGGCACTTGGATCGATCACTTCAAAATGCTGAAGGTTTAACTTGCGGCCCACCCAGTTTACATCACCAGCAATTCTTTCACCGACCACTGCTTACAGTTTCATGTTCAGTGGTCTCTGGTTGCACCGTTGCTGTTGTGGATGCCCCTTCATTGTGACTTGCCTGTGAGATGATGTTCGGTGAAGTAAACCGTAACACTTGCGGATTGTGTAGATAAAAAATCTGCGTGATAGTGATAGATTGTGCTGCCACTCTGTAATACCACTTTTGTAATTTCAGAAGTCTCTGGCCTGTCAATGCACATCACTGAGCAGATATGTTTATTTTGCTGTCTCAACTCTCAGCTTGTCAGAAGTAGCCCCTTCCTTCCCCGGGTCGCCTCCACGCTGAGGCAGAAGATGGCTTCCTTCCAGAGCCTGATGGATGTGGAGGAGAATGATGCCTGTGATCCGGTGCCAGCACAGGACAGCAACACTGGAGGATGCATCAAGACAAGAGATTATCTGTCTGGTGAGGCTGCCTCATTGCCACAGGATTAATAGTTTCATTTTTCAATGAGGATCCATGCCAGAAGGATTTCTTTATGATGTCTGGAGGCATCGTTCATAAAGCAGTGGATTAATGCGCTGCACCGTATAAGCCTGACTGTGACAACATCTTACAGCAGGGATCTCTTCTGAGCTTGGTCATCTTCTTAAATGGGCCCAGTTTCTAAGCTGTTTGTTACTGAAGTGAGACTTTATCTCTATTCCTCTGATCAAAGGTTGTTTTTTTGTTTTTTTTCCTTTTTTGTACCCCAAGCTGTGTTTTTATCATATATTATTTGAAATTTGATATTTTCTTTTCATTTAACTTAGATGCTCCCAAGTCCCATTTGTTTTTCTATGTTTATGTAATATGCCTTTTTGATTGATGGTTTTTTTTTCACTCTCAGATGGGAACAGCCATGGTGGAGGGAAGGAGAACAACCCTCCAATGACGCCTACACCCAGCAAGAGGAGGCGCACCAGCAGCCCCCCCGAAGGCTGCAGTGTGGAGATTAGAGAGGCCAGCACGCCTACCCTCTCCTCCACTTTGATGGAGCAGGAGGTACACCGACTCACTCTGACTCACTCACTTAACTGACTGCTGTAAATAATTTAGCTAAAAGGTTTTTACCTCTGTGTGCCTGGCTCCCATTGAAGCCGTCGATTATTTTTAACGCCTTTATGAATGGTAGATCTCAGGGCCAAACAGGATATTTTTTTTTCCTTTTTCTTTTTTTGACTACAAGCTTCCAAAAAGAGAAATAAACCAAAGAGCACTTTGACGCGAAATATTTTGAGAAAATACTGACGGTTAAATCCCCCCCCCCCGACAGCGTTAACATCCTATTCTGTAATGTACTTTACAAATTCCTGTATAGTGTAGTGTTGTTTTTGTTGTTGTAATGCAGTACAGTATTATGAAAACAGCTGTTTTTTCTGACCCATCCCGACAGGTGGATGAAGAACGGGTGATGCAGGCTGTTACACAAAGACCGGCGCCCTCCAGTGACTCAATGGAAGAGGAACAAGCTATGCCTAAGGCTAACTTTGACCTCAAGACCTCATCCTCTGCTGAGAACCCTCAGGTTAGGACTCAGCTACAACACAAGTTCAGGCAGAAGTTGGAAGAAATTGTTGCAGACTGACTTGTAGTGGTCATCATTACAGGCGGGGCCTTCTTTCTGCTCGGAATTCATCTGAGTATCACAATGATTTTTTTTTAAACATGATTTAAACGCTGTAAATGAGCTGTTGTCGCTAGGTGAATTAACATGAAGTGAAGTTGTTATGTGAAATAATCGTGGCATGTTTTATTGAATGAAACTTGTGATTGCTTTTATCCTAAGGCTCAATATGACACTTCTGTTCACGGGGGCACGTTGTGAGCAGTAGTAATCAGATATGTCGCAGCTGCAGTTAGAGCAGGGCGATATGACCAAAAATATTTATCACGATATACATTTGAAAATTTGCGATAACGATATAACTGACGATATAATTGACACTTAGCAAAATACTTTACAACTCCACAACTTTATTAGTGCAAAAAAAAAACAACATCAATGTATTTTCACTTAAACAAGCAGCTGTTTTTTATGTGCATTAAAGTAATATAAAAATTTAACAGTGCAAATGCAAATTCCTTGCTGACAGTTTAACCAAAAGGCATTTCCAGTGGAAATTGGCCGACATATCCTCAGCATAACCATGTAGAATATCCACAAAACTTAAAAAGAGGTTATACACACACAATACGGTAATACTATGTTGAAGCACAGTACCTATCACTCCGCGAGGCTCCTGCCTATGATAGCTGTAATGCTCCGACAATCCATCAAGCAGTGCGGCTTCGTAGCTTAGCAAAGTCGTACTAAAACATTTGACAGATTTTCGAGCGCCGTGTACCACATAAAATCGTTTCGAGGTCAATAAACACAACCAGAATTCATACATAAGGCACACGGGATTATAAGGGGCACTGTCGATTTTCAGAAAAATCAAAGGATTGATTTTAAGTGTGCCGTATTTTCCAAAAAACACAGTAATAACGACGGCCCGCTAGCATGCTCTACCAAAAATAGTGCTTTGTTGTGTATCTGACAGACGAAAGCCAAACCAGTTCCACACCACTGAAGTTGCAGCATTTTTACAAACCATTTCTGGTTCATCTGTTTCATTCAACGATCCACTTTCGCCCGTCTCATTCTCCGTCGCCGCCATGCTTTTTCCGCCATGTGCGTATGAAAACAAAGGCACTGCGCATGTGCGTTTTACCCATATTCTATCGCGATATTTCATTTTCTTATCGTTGCCCAACATTATACCGGTATTACCGTGAACGGTGTGATATGGCCCAGCCCTAGCTGCAGTCACACAGATGACTGTACCACAAAGCAAGATTAATGGGTTAGCGAGATATGTCAAGCTTAAATTTAGAGTTTTCAGTGTCACCAAGACACAGACTTGGTTGTGATACCCTCGATCTCCCACTGGGATTTTAGGTTTTGTAGAGCCAGCTAAAACAAGGAAAGTCTGAATATATCAAAGTTGCTTTATAGCACACCCCTCTGGTGATAACTGGGCAGATGAACTCGGTATACACTGGTCCATCTAACAGCCCAGCACTGTGCAGCTCATTTGGCTTTCTGAAGAAAACTGCACAACTAGCAGGCCTGCTATCAGTGGCTTGTTCTATTAACAGATGAAAGCAGGTTCTTAATGAGGTCAATTGACAACGTATGAAAGAGTCTGGAGGTACTGTGGTGAACATTACACTGACTACAACATCATCCAGCATGACCAGTTTGGCAGTGGGCCAGTGATGGTCTGTAACTGTTTAGAATGAAAGTTAAATCCTCAGGCTTTATGAGTCAGTCGCTACAGAACTCCAAACTTCATGTGGGAGGCCTTCAGATTGGCTCAAGAACAGTTCATAGAGAGCTTCATGGAATAAGTTTCCATGTCTGCATTGACCCAAGTGTAAAGTTTGGACGGGGGGGGGATTATCGTGTGGGGCTGTTTTTCAGGAGCTGAGCTCGGCAGCTTACTTCTAGTTAAACTCCTAATGCTTCAGTATACCAAGACATTTTGGACAATTTCATGCTGTGTGAACAGTTTGGGCGTGTCCTGTTCCTGTTCCAACTTGACTGTGCACCAGCACAAAGACACAACATGGATAAGTGAGTTTGGTGTGGAAGAACTTGGCTGGCCTGCACAGAACCTAACCTTAACCCGACAGAACACCTTGAGGTGAATTAGAGCCGAGACTGTGAGCCAGACCTTCAGTGTTTGACGTGCTTCTGGAAGAATGGTCAAAATTCCCATAAACACACTCATAAACCTTGTGAAATGCCTTCCCAGAAGAGTCGAAGCTGTTATAGCTGCAAAAGGTTGACCAACATCAAATTAAGTCCTATGGATTAGGAATGGGATGTTACTGAAGTTAATATGCATATCAAGGCAGACTAGTGAATGCTCTTGGCAATATAGTATGTGTCAGTATTTCAGCTTAAATATTTTGATCTGATGTGTTGATGGTTGTTGTCAAACTAGGAAACAGAAAATAAACCCAGTTTTTAGAAATGTTACTATTCTGTGGTTCGGAGTCCTTTTCACACTCGTGTTCTCTTGTTTGTGCTTTCATGTAAGATAGAACATTCTCGGTTATGCCTTCTGATCTTTTCCAAGTGATTTTTGGGGCTATTCACGATAACTGAGCAATTCCTGCTCTCATCAGAAGTGTATGCAAAAAAAGATATTTAAAGGATGCCTGCTGTGAGCTGATTAGATGAAATGATTATGGTTGTTCTGTGCTCCAGTGTCCTTCTGGATTTTATGTACAAAAAATTATGCTAGTGTTGGCTAAAATGCAAATATCTGTTCTCTATGTTCTGTCCTTGTCCTTCAGAATGAAAGCTCTCATGTGTGCTCTCTTAATAGGATGAGGTCTTTGAACTCCAAAGCCTCAGCCGACCACCTCCTGATGATCCTGCAGCCGTTTCGCCACCGCAGCGTTCCTCCTCCTTCCGCATCCCCTCACTCCCTTTGTTGCTGGAGATGAAGCCCACAGGTGAGCACATGTCGCTCTCTGTGGCCTTGTTAGAGTAACTGACCTTTTATCTTGGTTTAGCCTTTGAGGCTCGGTGCACAGTGGCTTGCTCCAGTGTAGCCAAAGGTTCCGCTCGGCTGAATTGGTGCATATTCAGTGAAGAACTCGATGTTCGTTTGAGTTGCCGTAGTGAAGAACATCATGCATGTATTTAGCAATAAGCAGTTTAGAGCGTTGGTGAATTAATTTAAAAAAAAAAAAAAGACTGAAAAAAGCCCAATATCAGATGGTCTGATAACAGTTGTGTGATGTATCTTGCTGCACCAAACACCCACTTCTATTTGTAAATACCAGATCAGAATGTACTGATTCCAAATACACAACTTTAAAAAAATGTTTTCTCATTTAGTCATCATGCACATCCTTTTTTTCTTTTTTCTTTTTTTTTTCAAACAGTAACTTCGACAGTCTTAACTTCATAATAAAGAATTAGGCAGTCTTTCAGTGTCTTAAATACAGTTACATTTACAGGTCAGCCCCAGAATCACACTTTTTCAAATACCGACACAGGCTACACGCACGTCTGGTTTGCTATCCTCGTGGGGACATCCCATTGACATAATGCTTTCCCTAGCTGCTTAGCCTAACCCTAACATCAAAAATGAATGCCTAACCCTTACCCTAAACCTAACAATAACCTAATTGTAACCCTGACGCGAAGACCTGGATTTTGGTCCCCATGAGGGCTGTTGGTCCCCACCAGTATTGTAAATACACACACACACACACACTCTCTATTTGTGGGCTGGATTTCACAGTGGCTGTGCTCACTTGCTGTGGGTCAGGTCATACTTCGATTTGTATTTTTTATTTATTTGAGCCACAGACTTTTTTTTTTAAATTAATTTATTTTTATTTAGAGAAGCTGAATAAGAACATGGGAAGAAGATATTTACTATACGCATCCTCACTTTGTGATCAGTTCTACCAGTCTGTTATGAATTTCCATTTCACTCTGTGAATAATTGTTAAGCATCTTTCATCAGACTAGCATGCTTATAACCAAGCTTTCAGCTGTACATCGCTACATAACATAAGCGCATGGCTAATGAATGGATTACATCGATGTCACACTAAAACAGGACTGGGTTATGAGACTACAGACACTTGAATCATGAGTATTAACTAATAGGTCTTGCTTTCTGAATTGTTATATCTAAATCATGCTGGTAGTGTAGTTCACTTCCCATGATACTGCACCACTTCAGGAACCTTTCTTTAGTTAAACATGAGCAAAGTGCAGATTGTCATGTGGATAAACAAATTTTCAGCCCTACAAATATACAAACTATGCTGGTCTGACTTTTTTCCTCTATCAAAAAACTTAAGTAAGTGTTTATTCACATTTCAGATGATGTTTAGACAAAACAAGGCTAATCTATAATATCTCAAAGTCTCTCTTGGTGTTTATTACACAATGACTCCTGGAGAAAATAAAGTACATTTTTGTGCATTGTATGGATTTTCTATCTTGCAGGAGAGGAAGAGTCCAATGGGACACCCACAACGATGACGAAGAAGAAGAAACGTGTGCGTTTCGGAGGTCCCCTCTCTCCTGAGTTTTTCGATAAGAACCTGCCTCCGAGCACCCCGTTACAAAAGGGAGGCACGCCGGCCCGACCACAAACTCCCGGTGGGAGCTTACAGCTTCGTTCAGTGCTGAAGACGCCGCAGAGGAGTGAATCCAAGACACCGGAATGTCGGCCCGACTTCAGCAGCCTGACTGCGTTTGGTGCTTCTCCTACACTCACAATGCCTCGCAAGTCCAGAATGCACTCTGAGGGAGACGAAGAGGAGGGAAAGGTAGATGAGATTAAACTGTGATGGCAGTATGATGATGACACTTTACATGTAATAAAATCTTAGTTACAAAACATTAACATTTTCCAATGACATCAGCTACAAACAGGCTTTCCACAAGATAATTTGTCTGTTTGTAACTGCCCTGTTATTTATTATTGTCTGCTACCTGCTGCTGTTAGCTGTTGTCTGTTCCCTGCAAGGCTCAGGATATGACCCACGATCTGGTCTTGATTATAAATATTAATCATCAGTGAATAATACTGCTTTTCTATTTTCTGGTCCTAGATTGTTTTCCCTTCGGTGGAGGAGATTGGCTCTGCTGTGGCGAGTGATACAGGTTGATTACAGTTTATTGACCCTGAGAGAGATGGCTTATTGTCTCCAGTGGAATGCAATTCAGCTCTGATACGATAACAGCTTTCTTTCATTTGTTTCATTTTCAGAATGGGCGTGGGATGCCCAGCCATTGAATTTAAACAATGCCTTCTACGAGGAGTCTCTCTCTCAGCTTCTGACAGGTAAACAGCTGTCATAGCTTTTTTCTTTTAATTGTCACTTAGCTTCCTGTCCTCATCGATCTACTTCTGTAACCTCTATTTCTCCAGCAAATCTGAGTACGCCAGCGTAAAAGACTTCAAAACTAGAAGTTAAGGTTGTGTGGAGCTGAATCACGTCAGGATTTTTATTTTGACATCATATTAAGAAATTAAGCCGCGTTCTGCCTCTCTAATTATAAAAGAAAGATTAAAACAATCAGAGAAGTCAGAATGAGAGGCATCCTTAAACCTCCTCCTATTGGTTTAAAAGCTGCACAGTTCCTTTTGTCAGTTGGACTGTATTAATTTGTGTGAATCATTTTTCCACACTAATCAGCGGAGTTGATATTATCAGTTATTGCTAAATTCTCAAACAGAAGTCTTTTCAGCTGTAATACTGTAGGTTTTCCCCCAGAGTCTGACACCAACCCCAGCACAACCTCCCAGATGGATGACCAGTCTGAGCCCGACTCCCTGCCAGAGAAGGAGAAGCAACCAGACGCTGGAGTTGGAGGTCCAACTGCAGCCCGATCCAGCAACAGAAGGAGAAAGGTCTGCCACATTTAAGATTTTTTTTTTTCTTCAAATTCTTGGATACATCTCTGTGAGCTCATGGGAATGTTAAAAAAAATACTCTACCAAAATAATTTATTACCATCCTCTACAGAATTTTATTCTGTGCAATTTTCTCTTGCAGCCAGCACCAAAACAAGAACTTGGAAGCGAACCTCGAGCTTGCTCCAGCAGCCGAAAGAGGAAGGTATGCTATTCCCATAAACTGCATGATTCACTTGTACAAATGTCCATTTAGAAGCAAAGATGGCCTTTTTTTTCTTAATCATTTGGAGGTCATAACATGTTCCAATCTAATCTACTGTTTAATTCTGCTGGATGTGAGCTTAATCACATTTAAGGACTTGTACTGTGTGTGTGTGTGTGTGTGTGTGTGTGTGTGTGTGTCAGAGAGTCTATATAATATATCCTGGGGTAAACTTTTCTGTTCCCCCAGCTGCCAGAAGAGAGTGAACCTGTGAAGAGGTCGGCACGGTCTGCTGCCAAGTTGGCCTCTGGGAAGATGAAGGTAAGTTGGATGAGTGTGCTTGTTTGATTTCTCCTTCCATCACTTCACTGAGGGCTTTGCAGAATTGTCTTTTTACAAGCTGTCATGTAGATGATGGCTACACAATCTGACTACGACTTAAGGTCATAGTGAGTATGTAGTCATGTTAATATGACCCATATAGAGCTGCAAATAGCACATCTGTGATATCATGTATAGTGGTAATGCTGATCCTTATTCATAAAGTTGTGCATGAGTAGAGAGTCAACACTGCTGTCACAGATAATTACATAAAGAAGTCTGATGAGACAAAGTGAGAGTGTTTGTGCTTTATATCGTAGTGGTGAGGTGTATATTGTGGCACAGAACCAGAGGAGGCTATGTTACGGTTTGATCTGACTATGCAATTTCCACACCATGAAGGTACTTTAATAATGGGTTCTACAAGGACCTGTTATAGCATATTGTTAGGTTTGGATTTTAAAGCTGGCAGCAAAGCAACTTACATGAGGTGAAATGTTTCTGCTGATTAATAGAAGTGGAATACCATGAAACCATATGGATCCATTTATGAAGTATTCGGCTACACACAGTGAAGGGTTTTGCTTATGCAGTCCACACGGACATGCTCGTGTACAGTGTATACTGGTGGGAATGACACTGCATAGGTCAAATCTGGATTGGTTAAAAAGTTTGCACGAACAACACTTTTTATGTTATGCCATCCTCCAGCTACCTCGGGAGTGGGATGTTAGAATTCCAAGTTGGTGTGTACCAATAGGAAAATCAGAAAAGCATGAAAAAACAGGATTTGTTTTGCTTTAGCAAAGTAGAGGAATTCATCTATATCAAGCAATACAGCATAATACTTAATGTAAGAACACCGCTGCAGGACATTCATGGATAGACTCTTATCCATGAATCCAAGATACTGCCGCCCTCTTGGATCGTTAACTCTGGGTTGTTGGGATTGTTCCGACTTCCAGTTCAGGACATTCTAATTGGGGCAGCGTTCCAGATGAAAATTCTGTCTAGGACCTTTGTGTGATATGTCATCCTAATCCTGTATTGTTAGCATCGGTAAACTGATAAGCTTTTATCACTTTTTCAGCGTCCGGGTTCCTTAACTGTTACATTAAGATTAATTTTGTTGGGTTTATATTCTTATTTCACTATTGTACTGAAAACCTACTGAACCATGACCTCGCATCTGAGACATGTATCAAGCATGACTGTTGTGTACTGTTGGGGATAGACCAGATGAATAGACAGATCACAACCTTTTTAGTCTTGCAATCATAGAAAAATTTGGAGATGATCTGTATTTTTGTTGTCAAGAGATCCTGTTTTTAAAACAAACAAAAAAACAACACAATAGTTGATCCATCCAGTTTTTTATCCACTCAACTGTAAAACGATGGTGAGTGTACTGTCGACACCCTGCCGGGAGGGCAGGCAACATAGACACGCAAATTTGTTAATGCGATAACTTAAGAATGAGGCAACATAGAAGTTTCACATTCGGGACAGGTTTAATTCCTGGTAACCTTCACCTCAAGGTTAGAGCTTTCTGAAAATCGTGTGAATGTGATAACTGAAATGAGGCAACATACAATTTTGAAATTGGTACTATTGACTAGTTTCACACTCAGCTCATCTACTAGGAGGCTGAGGGGTAGCACTGCCAGCCACCAGTAATTTCTAGCATGTCTGTACACAGCAGACCCAAACTAATACCTACCTCATTAAACCGCTCACAAATATATACATCACTACCTTCCTTTTTTTTTTTTTTTTTTTTTTTTTAATTCAAGGAAATGTGATGGTATTTACAATATCCATGTATTCACAGTGAGTAGGGTAGGAAGTCACAATAGGGCAGAGGACAGAAGGAAAAGGGAACAAAGCACAGAATAAGATAAAACATTGACAAAACCACTGTAATCATGTCTTTGCCAACTGGGCACGTACTGCAGTTGACTATGTGGAAGCATTTGTGTGACAGTTATTTATTTTTAAACATACATGCTCTTACTAGACTTTTTCCCCAACACACTATGATCACCTAACATCCACATGTCACTTTTCTATTTTCTTTTCCCTATTCTTCCCATTTTCAGTACCTTTAGTTGAATGTGCATTACATTTTCATGTGTCAACACTTGACTAGTGCAAAGCATAAAAAAGGTAGGATAAGTGAAATGGGTTTAGCCCAGGGCAGGTCAAGTGAGAGGATGTACGAGCACACAGGGTCCTGATAGCTGTCTAGACTGAAGCTCACATTACTGCAGTCCACTTACTGAGTGTGCAGTGCCCAGCTCATGTCCACGGGATCCCTCATTTCCACACTTCCTGTTCATCGTCTGTGTAACGGGTCTAGTATTCTGGCAGCATCGTGTCAGATCGGATGCTTGAAGTAAAATATCTGCGTTTGGTACAAATCCTTTGGAAACTCTGAAAAACCCTTTAAACCAGCCGGTGGAACTAAAATGAGGACAGATTAAGCAACTCAATGTCTTCTTTCTCACCTCGCATGTTTTCACAAACATATCCCAAAGAAAGTTGGCAAACAAGCCGTCATGTTGTTTTCAGTTTGAAAGCCCACGTGAGGCGTTCGCCCAGTCAGATGCAGCCCAGTGTTTACACGGTTGTAGGAGGATGCAGGAGAGAGAGAGAGAGAGAGAGAGCTCCTGTCGAACACTGAATGGCTGCAAAGTGTCCAGTCCTGGGAAGCAGGGAGAACCCTCACAGGCAAAATAAAAAATTTCCCCCTTAGACACAAACTGTATCCGTACTGTAGGTTTGTTTTTTCTTCATAGATTAATGCTCCCAGGCAGGACTGTATTTAAAGCTCTGTGTTCACATCTGCCAAACAACTTCTTCAGTTACACTCTCAGGCTGTGCGATATGATGAAATATATCAGATGACAGAATTAGAACATCTATCGTTTCATATTATACGCTATAATTTGTTTCGTGGTGTCGCAAAATACACTGTTTATTTTTTTCATTGTTTGGATGGTCACCATGTGGATGCAGCCACAGAGAATACCAGCATGGCCAGTGAAGAACCAGGTAGCACCAAACAGGTACCTGGTTGGTTATGAAAGGTCTGACAAGGACCAGAAAAATGTATAATGCAAATTATGCTCAAACCCACCACAGACTCAAACACACACAAACCTCGTCTACCACCTACGCAAGAATCACGTGAAAGAGTATGGAGAGAGTTTACGGATGAGAAGCAAAAAAGAGCCGTCAGGTGCTCAAAATAAACCTTAGACTCAAATGTTAGAACAGGCTTTTCTCCATAGCACGCTGTGTAATGAATACAAAGAAAAGGGCAGCTGTTATAACTTATATCTAAATATATATAGCTTCATGCATTGGTCAAAACACTCGACTCCAGGTACACAACGCCCAGCTGAAAACACTTCATACAAGTCGAGTTGCCCGAGATTCACAGAATTTACACAAAATGCACTTTTTTGTGATATATATCGTTATCGGGATGTGAGGTTTTGGTCATGTCGCGCAGCCCTATTACACTCCATGAAATGCAGACAGAGCTGATGAAAATGAAAGTGCTGTCTGACTACAAGACACACTGATGAGCAAAAAGTGTCACCGAGGCAGAATCGTAAGAATCAGAGGATGAAGGAGATGGCAATTATTACTCCTGCAGGGATTCAGTTTTCCATCTTAAAGGTTTTATATCCATAACACACATTTGCTCAAGAGCATGAGTGGACATTCTCCAGCAGTTTCTTTAACTTTGAGCTAAATGATAAAATATTTTCAGCTTTTTTCAATTTTATGTTTGTGTTTATAAAATATGTTTGCGCATTAGATAATCATTGTATCATTAATGAAATGTGCAAGATCGAAACACTCTGCATACCATATCAGAGGTGGATACTTGCCAGCTTTAACGCTTCTGCAGACTTGTCGATGCAGAATTTTCTAACACTGCAGTTTGCTGGTCCCCAGATGACCTCCAGCACAACGCGTCGATGGAACAAGGACGTAGACCGCTCGCTGTACGGCTCGCGTGAATATGCCTCCAAGAACCCCGCCCTGAGTCCCATCACCGAGAGGCTGTCCTTCATCAGTCAGTCTCCAACAGCACAGGAGACTAATTCAATCAGCTGCAAGGGTAAAAAAAAAAAAAAAAAAGTTGCCAGTGTGTGATTTAGCCTGTGGTTGGAGACGGTATCAATGTCTGGATGTCAAACTTTATTTTAGTCCCTAAAAAATGAGAACCTTTGGATTCAGGGGAAACCAGCAGAAACATTTTTTTCCTGAGATTTTTCTTTTGTCCTCATTTTTCTTCACAGCTCCAGATCAGGAAACCCAGCTGAATCCTGAGGTAACTAATGAAACTCAAGTGATACACGACCTCGCTGTGACAAATGCCTCAGAAACCACTGTAGAAGATTCTGTCACATCGCCCAGCTTGAGTGAAAAAAGTGCCGCCGGGCAGGACAGCAGGCTGTTGGGGGTGAGGGTCAGAGGAAGACGACTGAAGAAAAGGAAGGTCAGTGTCGCTGACAGTGACCTGACCAGAGGAGAGACAGAGCAGCAGCTCTATGAAGAGCAAACCACTACAAGCCTTGAGCTATCATCGAGAACCCCTTCTGTACATGAAGAGAGACAAGAAGACACTGTAGAACTTTGTGCCCAGACCTCTGCAGATACGCCCTGCACAGAGTCAGAATGTCACGTGAGTGCACATGCACCTACTTCAGACTGCCCGAACAACACAGAGCCAGCACAAGGGAAAGCTAAGCGGGGCAGGAGGAGCTCTGTAAGCAGCTCAGTGACAGCGGAGCAGGAGAACTATGTAAAGAAGCACCAAACCAGCTGTGAAGAGGAGGAGGAAAGACAGGGAGACCGAGCAGCAAGCTCACAGGAAAACATCCAGTCAAGCTCTGATAGCCAGGAAGAGGGGGAAAGAGCTCATGTGGACCTTGCTCCCTGGCAAGCTGACTTTAATTTTGAGGATGTGTTTAAACCAGTTTGCACTAGAGGGCAGCGCTCAGTGCGCCGCAGCCTGAGGAACCAGAGCAACGCTGAGAACAGCAGCAGTGCAGGGCTCGCCTGGCTGTCTCGTACCTCTCCCGAGTCCAGCAAAGAGACCCGCAGGAGGACCCGGGGCCGTCGGCTCAGTGCTGCTCTGCCCAGCCAACCTTCACTCCCTGAGGAGGCAGGAGATGCCTCCTGAGATCATTTACCTAACTTAATGAACTGAGATTAAGAGGGAATAAAAAATACATTGATTACACCTCCACACACCACTGATTCCCCAAAAGAGGAGACTGATTGTTTCACACTTAGCTAAAACATTGATTTTTTTTCTTTCTTTTCTTTCTTTCTCTGTGAATTATTAGAGATGACCAGCAATTTGTGACCGGTTTCCCTCCAGTAACTAAGCTAGTCATTATGCTGAGAGCTCAATCATCTCTGCTGACCACCTAATCAATATCGTGGCACTCAGCTGGTAATCACAGTGCATCTTCAGTCTGCCTCTCCAAAGTCACTGGATCAGGCAATGAAGTCAATATCTGCTCCTGAGGCTGGATGAAGATGGCTGTGTCTCATTCACCAAATGTGTCAGCCAAAGGCAGGCGGGCTCTACACAGAGAACTTAAATGAATTGCTCAAGTAATTCTGCTTAATTGTGATTGGTGGTTGTTGTTTTTGTTGTTTTTTTCATTTTTTTTAATGATCTAAACAGTTGTGGTTAGTGAAATGTCAAACTGTACCTTACAAGCATCTGCTTCTAACTAAATATATTGCCTCCATGTAAAGATGGCACATTAGAACAAACTGTGTTCATTTAAAAGGATGCTTTAGATTCATTTAGAGCAAATTAATCCAGATAATAAAGCAGCCGCTTGTCTCCACAAACGTGACATTCCAGCTGTGTGTGGTCACTCGAGTTCAAGTGCAGCAGCTTTCCCTTTAGCATAAACCGTCCTGTTCTGTATTTTAAACATGGCCAAATGCCTGAAAGTAAATTGACCTCTAACCTCCACCCAAGTTCCAGCGGTTATAGATTTTTAAAATCTGTTGCTCAGTACCGGCTCCATCCATCTGTCACAGAGGGCAGTAACAAATTGAGTTTCAGATTCAGTTCACATAGGAAAATTGGCTCGCAGAATGATGCATGACTGTAATCTATCCATCACTGAGTAATTGACTGCCTCCTTTTACATCAAGTCAGTCACTTGGCTGAAGGACGACAGAGGTTTTTGGCCCCCCTAGTGATCTGCCAAGGCCTTTTTCTGCTCTCTATTCCCACCGGAAGACAGATGGACAAAATCATAAACCCACTAATGTAATGTTGTGTGGCTGCAGTGGGGCCACACTGCCATCTGGTGGCACTCTTGCAGAATTGCTGCTTATTGATGTGCCGCTCCTGGGAGGGTGCGTCAGGAAATGATGCTACTGTCAAGAGTGGGAATAATATAAATGTGTGGAAGTTCAGCTTTATTGATGGCTGCTACTGCTTGGAGAGAAAAAAACACACAGACTAGGCTCGTGTGTGTGTGTGTGTGTGTGTGTGTGTTTTTTCTGCTCGACTGTGACACTGTGTGTTTGTCTGCTCTTGTCTCTTTTAAAACTTGTATCATCTTTGTAAATGTGCAGTTTATAGAGTTGAAGCCAAACTGCTGCACCTCTATAATATGAGTGGGTGTGTTGTCTGTGAGAGAGAGCGCGGGAGTGTGTGTGTATGTGTGTACGTGAGGGGTGTGAAGCCCCTGTCCCTGGCAGACGGGCATACTGAAGGCGGCTTAACACAAGAACAATGGGGTCCTTTGACCAAAACGACACCCCCAAGACATGTGGCCTCCTGTCACCGTGGCAACCCCCCATGGGACAGAGAGCGGGGTGACAGCTGGAGAGGAGGACTTACAAAAATGGAGTCCATTTCTTTCCACTGAAGCTCTCCCGGCTCTATATCTTTTCCCCTCTTCTCCCGGGCCTCCTCTACACTTTGGCCCTGGTGAATGCAGGATACATCTCATTTTACAGCTCCGTGTGATTGACCTTACAGGCTTCACTTGCCACCTACAAATCCTCCAGAGGGAAAAATAAATAAATTAAGAATCAGAGCCAACAATAAATCAGCTCTTTATTGGCTCTTGTTACTGTCAGTAATAAGAGCGCATTGAGCGTCGCTGACAAATATGCTGCTGAGCCACGAGATTTCACACTCGCTCTGCTCTTGATTTTACGCCTCATTTTAAAACGGATGATCACTTTCTGTACGAGCACAAAGAGACATAATCAGTTATTTGTACTTCCAGATTTAGAGACCTTGGTCTTTCAATTAGTTAATTAGTAACTGAATGGTATTAAGTTGTCCCGCTGCCTCTGGCCTTTCTGCGCTCTGTGCTGCGAGCCTTCTATTATTGATGTTCAGAGGCACGATCTCTAAGCCATACACAGCTCTCCTATGGAGCTGAAGACAGCAGGAGGAGGGCGACAAAACAAAAGGCAGGACAACAGCAAGAGACCCTCGAGCTACTCGGTTTGGTTTGCTGTCCCAGTGTGTGCATGCTGCGACTGGCTCAAACCTGTTTAAGAAAGCTGCCTCTACACACAGACGAGAGGGCGTAGTATAGATTCTTCATGCCTAATCTAGAAATCCAATACTGGGAGCATATTAGGACATTGTAATCGGTCATTTAGTGCTGCTACTTTAAAGCAGCCTTGGATTAAAGTTGGGCTCAGAAATTTTAACAGTGGAGCTTTAAATTTAATTTCCCTTTTAGTCTAAGACTAGGCTTAATCCATGTGTGGGAAAGTGTCTGCACAATTACAGCTGTGACTAACAATTGGGTAATCTGTCTCATTCCCCCCCAAAAGTGTCCATAATCATAAAGAGAGCGTTTGCTTTTTCCATAATTCCTGTTTCCATAATGGTTGATCCAACATTATGGACAGCTATTTTTAATGCAAATATATATTTGTAGTGTTGTTCATATTTACAGAAAAGCAGGGAAAGAAATATTAAAAACAATTTTTCCATTAAGATGCCAAATTGCATTTCTTTATTTTCATTCCTGAACAGAAACATTAGTTGTTGAATGTTATGCTTGATTCATTTCTGACTTCTAAGAGAAGTCCATAGTGTTTTTTCTGGTATAAAAAAATGTGATTTAAGTCATTTTTAGTTTTAATATGTTTTTGACAGATTTCTAAAATAGTTTTGTTTTCTTGTTTTTATGACAAGTGGTCTAATAAATCAGTTAAGCACACACACATATATATATATATATATATATATATATATATATATATATATATATATATATATATATATATATATATATATATATATATATATATATATATATATATACACACACACACATATGTATATAGTGCTTTTCTACTCTAATCTGGTCAGAAACACAGCTAAGCTGAAAGAGTTGCTAATCCTTAATCTTTCTCATATTGGAGAAGCTCGCAACTTCCTGCAGTCTAATCTGGCTGCCCAGCCAAACTGGCCACAGCCTCGGGCAGAGAGGTAACCAAAGCGCAATAGCCAATATAAATGGGGTGTAGGTGTGCATTTTAGTACCAGTTAAGTTAATTAAAAAGAGTCTTTGCACATGTGAATGCTTGAAAAAAACCCTCAGATCTACAGACAACATCAGCAATGTTATCTGTGTCGTTCTAACTGTTTGTAGTCGAGTCTGATGTCTTTATTTTCTTCCAGAAGCCTGCTGTGTGTTAGGGGTGTGATGAATCAGGGGAATACCCAATTAGACAGCAAACGTGGGTGCCCGTGTCATCGTTTCCAAACATGATGTGTTTCTATTCATTCACACTAAAATGCAGTAAATTCTCCTGTAGTGCTTCTTACACACTGGAGTCGTCTGGATGCTAGGCATGAATATAGGAAAGATCTGAGTTCTAAAAGAAATATGCACAGCCCTGTGGAGGTCTTTCACATAGATGAGAGACTGTGAGAGCACCCCAGCAGTCAGGTCACTCACATGCATGACAGCCCACTAAGTTTGTCTACAGGCACCTGAACAACTCGGACCATGAGAAAGCTCTATTGGAACAGATGTGAGTGGTAATGCATGCGTAAACAAAGCTGTGTAACTAGTTAAAGATTCAAAACTACACGCAATGAAACGGCGAGCAAGGGAAGAGTACCAAAGCGGCATTAGAGAGGTTGCCGTCGTGCCAGGAGAAATTAAAGGAGAGGAAGTAAACGATGCTTCCAGCATTATGTGTGTTGATGAAACAGAGCTCTCCAGTCGCATACCTGTGCAAATCCTCACTGTGTCTGGACTCGATTTATTCTCGAGTGATACAAACGAGAAAAACCCCGGGTGTTCAGATGAAGAACAGAGGCACTCACTCGATTGTTAATTCTTCAAACACACTTTAAAAAAATCTAACAGGCTCCATTTGATTGATGTTTGATGATCTTTGTGTTGTAATCAGAAAGATTTCATCATCTTGTAGGGAAGATGATTAAATTCATTTTTCACCTCAAAATTCTACACACAATACCCCATGATGACAAGGTGAAAAGTTGTGAAGTTCTTGTAAGTTTATTAAACAAAAACTACAATATTTCCATTGATCATCTATCAGATGTTTCTGCTACTTAAGTGAAGTCCACCTGTGGTAAATTCAGTTGACTGGATGTGAGCCCAATAAGCACACAACTGTCTACATAAGGGCCCATCGTTAACGGTGTATGTCAGAACACAAACCAAGCTCTGAAGTCCAAGGAACTGTCTGTAGACCTATGAGACAGGATTGTATCAAGGCACGGATTTGAGGAAGGGTACAGGAAAAGTTTCTGCATAATTGAGGGTCCCAGTGAGCACAGTGGTCTCCATCATCTGCAAATAGAAGAGGTTTGAAGCCACCAGGACTCTTCCTAGAGTCTCTAGACTCTTCTGAGCTAATGGGGTAGAGTGGGCTTAATCGAGATGCTTGGCCTGAATGCCAAGCATCGGATCTGCGGAAACAAGGCATCGCTCATCTCCTGGCCTGCTACAGTGAAGCATGGTGGTGGCAGCATCATGCTGTGGGATGCAGGAACTGAGAGACTAGTCAGGGTCAAGGGAAAGATGAATGCAGCAGAGACATCCTTGATGATAACCTGCCCTAGAGCACTATGGACCCCTGACTTGAACCAGAACCTGAACATCTCTGGAAAGTTCCACAACTCACAACAGCACTACATCATTAGTTATTTCTGTCTTTCTTTTTTTATACTGTAGCTATGTTTGAAGTGTTATTAGGTAAGGAAAATTATACCTAATAAATTAAATTATACCTAATAAATTAAATTATACCTTAAATTATAAAATGTTATAAAGCACTATCCAAAGACATGATGTGTTTAGCAGACTGTGTTTTTCAACAGGTGTTTTGAAATATAATCATTTAAAAAACAGGAAAACAGTTTTTCAGGGAGAATTTTACACATGCTGTAACACACAGTGGCAGACGCTTGGAAACCTTAAAATAACTAGTGTACAAATTGCCTGCTCAGATGTAACCTCACTCCTTAACAGAGCACATTCAAAACCATTTCTTTTTTTTTTGTTTGTTTGTTTTTTGGCTTTCTAACATCCACGCTCACACTTTGGCAGTGTCCAGCATTTTACAACAAAATGTAAGTCATAGTACAAGGATCGGTGTGTATAGCTATTTGCACTTAGCCCCCTCTGTGTATTAATCTACTCACTAAAGCCCTTCTCAGTGCAGGAGGTGACCCAGATCAAGATCTGCTGTGGCTGGCTCCTCTGTGAGAAATGGGCATGGCTGACACATGTCAGCCGTGATAAATGAGCAGGTGTTTAGGTCAGTGTTAAGTAAATGGAGTCATTATCGATGACCTCAGAGCCCCCCTGTGTGTTGCCAGTATCCGTGATGACTTCCAGGCGCCACGCTGCAGTACAAGGGGATACTGTGTTGTGATTCTGGGGGTCAGGTGAGGACTCGCTGCCTCGGAGAACACACTGCACTGTCTACAACAGTAGCCTGGACCGATGACCTCAAAGAAGGAAGCTCACCAGAACTGGAGCACTCAGGCGGCCTCTGTGCAGGCTGTTTGTGACTTGAACCTGCAATGGTTGTGTCAAAACTTACTTTCTTCTTTCTTCTTCTGTTGTCCTGTTTCTCAGAAACAGTGTGGGAGCGGGCAACCGGGTTTGTGTCACCACTCAGTGGAGCTCCAGTGCCACAAGTCACTGATCTGTCATAGTGTTACATGAAGCACATGAATGGTTATTCAGACATGCATTAAACACATACATGGTATTATCATCAGGCAGCTGTCCTCAAAGAGACAATCTGGAGATGACTGTATGTCAATAAAACCCAATTTTCATCACCTTACTCAACTTCAAACCCATTAAAAATCTATTAACTATGGTTAAAATCCAGGTCTGTGCAGGAAACCAACAGATCTAAATGAAGAGTGGTCAAATATCCAGGCAGAATTATGCCAGAAGCTTGTTGGTGGCTACCACAAGCATGTGGTGTTGTGCAACTTGCTAAGGGACATTTAACCAAATATTAGTGGAGGTGTATTTAAATATTTTTGTATCTTAGCCTTTGTGCATGCTTTTGACCCTGACTGGATTAGAGAACATTAAAACTAAATTCAAACTCATGAACCCAGTTCTTTTTTTTTTTAAGTCAGTAAATATGTATAATGTACAATCATTCCACCCTGGAAAAAGAAAAGTTCAGAGAAATCATTTTAAAAAATGACCATGAAACTTAAGTCCATGATGAGCGGATGGACAATTTTGACCACAACTGTATATCAGCACCTTCTATGCTGCCAAATAGCGACAACCATAACCGTCCTTTTTTTGAGTCGTGATAAAGGTTTTTTCATGTTTTCATGGATTATTTTTAGTGGGTTGCTGGTGCTGCAGCAATCCACATTCACTTCCATCTTGACCAATAACCGCACATATCTACACTGAAGTAGAAGCTTAAAAAAAAAAAGCACAAAATGACGTAGGAGGTTTGGTCCCTAGTTCCTGCAGTGAAGACACATAGAAATACAGTGTTTTCCTTCAAAAGTTACAAGAACTTCAGAAGTACCTATCCACTAATTAGCACGGACACCTTCATTTAGTGATGCCACATGATGAAAAAGTAGTGACATTAAAAAAATGTTTGATTAATTCTAAGCTGTCCAACCCAAATTTCATGGCCATCTATCCTCAAGTTATTGAAATATTCCACTGTCAGCACAAGTTGAAACATGAGAGGATCGAAGGCAGTCTATCTAATTTGCAATAAATTGTAATAAAACTAAATTAAAAGAAATGTGACAGTGGATTGACTGGTCCAGACTAATAAAGTTTAATCGTTGTCATTCAATCGTTATTCTCCTTGTCATCTACAGGGCCTTAGCATAACAGTATCATAGACTCCATGTAGCCATCATGACATAAGCCACTGCTATGAAAAGTCCCATTGTGATGTTTCAGTATTTGCCGATGCAATCATGGACTAAATGTTGGGTCTAGCTACTTACCATTCACACCAATACGCTTCTATGCAATCTGACTTCTTTTTTTAAATCAGACGAGTCGCCCCCTGCTGGCCATCAATAAGAATATACACTGGAAGAGTCCAGTTTTGCAGTCTGCATGCAACAATCTATAACAAAGCCAAGAGCCTCTGAACTCCGAAAAGCCACTTGAAACGCATCCCATATTAAGTATCCCGAAAACCTGTTCAACACGAGTTTGCACGCTGCTCTGTCGCTGCAGATACTGCAGGCAGGAAACGTGTATGTGGAAAAACCTGGATGGATTAGACACGATATTATCATCACTCTCCACTGCTGTCTCTCTCCATATGAAAAACACAGCAAGCCCTCTGTCACTGTCACCTGCGTTAGATACCGCCATCCAGAAGGACTCAGAGTATTTATCAGCTCCAGCACGATGAGTATAAGCACGCCACGTTATTATACGTCTCTCAGGATAATCTGTGACTTTCATTTACATTGATATGATTACATAACATGCTCCATCTGTTGCTTGTTGCTAGCACAGGGGGGAGACAAACATGCATAGCTTTACACAGAGAGGAATCTAATTATTCAATTAGGGACTGTATTGAATGACTAACTGATTCACTGCAGTTTACATAATGACAACACAGATCACTACTGCCTCTGTAATGCAATTTAGTACTACTGTGGAGGGCTCATCATTCATGGGAATGTAGTCTTCTTCTTCTTCTTTTTTTCTTGCTTCCATTACCGTGCAGTAATCTGAGAGTGGCAATATATACTGCATTGATTAAATCAAGAAATCACACATCATTAGCGTTCACTCGCCCATTAACCAACGTATGCCTTTTGACATAAATCTCAGCCCTGGCTCTTAATGAAATTGATTGAAAAGGCTCTTCATGTTCCGGTGTGAGAAAAAGCTTGTTGTGCAAGCAAACGATCAAAAAAGAAGGAAAAAGTGGAGGTGGGGGAGAAGTAGACAAAGCCTGCTGAGCTCCTGAGGTTAGACCCCCCCCCACCACCACCACCACCATCACCACCATCAGACCCACAGGAATGCATGTGCGTGTGAGAGTCCTGGAGGCTGTATTGTTGTCTGTGGTGCATCTTGCTCTGCAAACACTGTGGCTCCGACTTGGGAAGGAGCCTATAATGTGGGAGGTCTGGATACCAAATGGCCAAACATGGCATCATGTGATATCATTTCTTTTTGTTGTGTGCAAGCGGAGAAACCCTCTGTGGTGCAGTTATTTAGTTACAAATGAACTTCTCTCCTAGGAAGAAATGGCTTTGATGCTGTCATAAAAACCTCTCGAACAAACAGACACTAAAAGGCTGGACCGGCGCTATCACCCATCTTTTAATTATCTTTGTTCCGATCTTCACCGTTTCCACTTTTATTGCCTTTTGATTGCATTTACACAGATTTCTATTTGCTTTGCTGTCGAGACCTGTGTGCCGTGTTGGGGTTTTTCTGTTTGCCAAAGTCTGAGAATTAGGCTGCCGTACTGCCATCCAGAGCATTAGGGTATAATAAAGCAACACAATGGCTCATGTTACCAGAGATGTAATCAGGATGGAAAATAAAACAACAAAAAAAAACAAAACAACAACAACACTGGGGTTGAATAGAAGTCAAAAAATACAAAAAGGAGTAAGCTTGAAAACCCTGAAATGGAAAATGAGCAAAGCCTTTTAAAAGAGAAGTTTTGACACTTGCAGAAATATTGTTATGTTTCCAAAACATTACATTTATCACATGTGTTCAGGATGAAGCCACAGCTTGTGGTAGATGGTTACATGCTTGAATATTTCCAGGATTCTCAGAAGCTTTCTTTTACTTTTAGATTCTGTTTTGTTTTTTGCAAAAGCAACACATAGTCTTTTAAATAGTGAGCTGTTTTTTGATTGGCTAAGGCAGTGGTAACTGTTTGCCTCTGTTTTCAGTCGTCTGCTGATAGTAGCATCGTATAAACAACACACACATCAGTGTTCCCAAGTGAACAGTGTGTTTCCCGAAATGTTGAAATGGCCCATTAACAAACCAGAGTCTTTAGGCCTAGATGATCTCCGATAATAAGTAAGTCTGCTCTTAGTCCATTTATTTTTATTTTTCAAAAGCTGTATGTAAAAGATGGACAGGGCTTTGGGGTCTAAGTGTTTTAAACCTGCAGTCTTACTAATGGCCAGCAGGGAGGGTGACTCCTCTTGTTGCAAAAGCAGTCAGAATGTACTGTACATGCAATAAACACTTGAGTTGAACTACTATTTTTCAGATCTTACTATTAAGCTGTGGTTATTTTGGTATCTGCAATCCCAACTTGGAATAAAACGAACACTAAAGGTTTGCCATTCTTGTGGCCGGGCTCCTTCTTGATTGAAAAGTTGCTCCTGCGTGAGAGGTGTTGGTGGTCTGTCACAGCAAACCATACATTCATCTTTTAAATACAGTCTATGCTTCTGTTTTTCCCCTAATAAGTACTTCAGTTTCAGTTTTATGTGACCCTGGTTCTACTTCAACCCACACACATTTTTAGCCTGCATAAGATGCTTTCCAGCTTTCCAGCATACAAGACCAAACACAAACAATCCTGCCGTTATCTGATATCATATTTGCTAGATGACAGAAAAAGGAATTTCACGTGACAGCCTCTCAAGATTCATCTACAATATTTAAATAGACTTCCTTTTTGCATTTGGAATATCCTGCAAAGCAATTTTCAGCACATAAAAAAAGTTTATCTTGTCTTCTGATGAACCACAAACTAACCCAAACTACATTTTTATTCCACTGAGTGTGAGATATTTGAAAGTTTGACTCTGTTTTTGAGACTGTGCTGGTTTTAATAATCATATTTTGTCACTTGCTTGTCAGTTGTCTCGCTTGAGATTCTTTATGACACACCTTGATGAAGTCAGCACTGTCTCCCCTGTCTGAAAAACAGCTTCAAGAAAAGTTTTGACTTTGGCTTTTGACTCCTGCCTCTAAAAGTAAGAAACTGCTATCGTGACTGGATCCTCCTCTGCTCTATTTAACAGTGGTAAAGTGAGAGCTATTTGTGCATGTTAATGGCCTTGTCAGAAGCCCGTTCCTCACATCTACATGCACTTAAAACGACAGTTAACCACAGCAGGACAATTGATTTGTCAAACAGCGTAGTCCTCTACATTTTCCTCCCTGTCTCTCTGCTGCTTATGTCTGACATACAAGTGTACTTTTCGGCACTCTCGGGCACTTCTGAGTTTGAGTGAAGGAGATGGGGTTTGTGGGAGATTTCAGACAGCGAGAGTTGGAGTTAGGGGGGTTGGGGGGTGGGTGTCTGGCTTAACTTTAAGCTCAGCGCTCACAAGCTGTACTTCACCTTCCAGCTGCTCTCCAAGCCTTTGGATTCAAGGGAGAAAGCAGGGGAAAAGGGGGAGGGCAGGAGGAAAGAGGAGGGGTTTTGGGCTGGGTGGCGATGTTGGTGGGGGTTAGTTGGACGGGTGGGGGCACGCTCTTGGGCGTACCGGCCCTGGAAATTTCCGTTGTATGTTTCACTTCTTTTCAGGATGGGAGGGGTTTGGAATTGGACTTTGGGTGGGGGGGTGAAATGGTTGCACTGGGGTCTGGGGACTTGGCAACCAGCCAGCCACAGCAGGAAGCTTTTGCTAGTTTCACACAGACAAAAAAAAAAAAGTGGTCCTGGACACTGGCCGGCTATCTGAGCACAGCACTCCAGTCATCACCCGAAAAACAGGAACTCATAAATGCAGCCTGCTCGGATGGTGGCACAGACTGACTGCTGCTTAACGCCACAATCCACATTCAAATTTTTTATTATATACAGTAAAAGGCACGAGCACAGGGACGAGAGAGAAGAGTGAGCAACTAACTCAAGCCATCGTTTGATAATGTCCAGGTTTGTTGGTTTCATTCATTTGCCTTAAACACACCTGACTTTTCCATGACTTTTTAATACTTACACATCAAGAGGCCTTGATTAGTTGGAAAAAATGTAATTCAAGCTGGACTCGATATGTAAACATCCTTATTTACCCAAACTAAACAGGCTTTTAATCAGAGAAACTATTTTAATTGGATTTCTCCATAATGGTTCTGACATGTAACTGCAAGAATATTTCAAATAAAAGAAAAAAAATACTGACAGGCTGCGTGGACGACACACAGTTCAAAATCTGATAACAAAAACAGCGGCAGCAGCAATAAAACAAGCGCTGTAGCTGTACCACTAGTTTCTTTTTTTTATAACCACGGGGATGCCGTCGGTTTATTTGGCTTGGCAAATGTCCAGCTTTTAAACCAGAGGCAGGAAGAAGTGAAGCAGAGCAAAGAGCCAGCAGGCCCGACAGCAGGCATTCAGAGCAGAAGGTGCTGCTGTGCATCAGGTGGAGGAGATGTGCACGTTTCTCTGTGTGTGTATGTGTGTGTGAGAGAGAGAGAGGAGAGGGAAGGGGAGGGTTGCAGGGGGCAGGTGGACACTGGTTCGGCTTGCTGGGGGCTCAGGCCTCGCTAGCAGGTGGATGCTCGGAGAATAGAATTTTTTTTTAAGGGAGGGATTAGGGGGATGAAAGGAAGCTAAGGATTACTGGCCTCCTTTTCTGCACCAAAGATGGAAAACGAGCCAAGGGTGTCATACTACAACATCCATTTGCTGGTCGGAGCAAAAGCTGCTACACAGTGCCAAATGTCCACTATAGAGATGACGGTTGCTGCATCCACAAACACCAGATAAAACTCCACAATGCATGAATAGATAACCACGATCCTGAAATGCTGCTTTTATGGGGCTTGTGTGAAAAACCCTTTCTAGATGGGAAGCAGTGACTTTGTCCCAGACAACCCCAGATGCTCACTTGTGGAAGTTGTTGGCTCCTAGATTAAATGGGAGATCTTACATTCTATATTTTTATCTCGTACTTTATCAAAGTACCTTTGCATGATCTGCAGTTCAAAATATTCCTCATTCCAGCTTTCTTCTGAATGGCTACTCTTTGTGGACAAGCGATAGCATGCAGAGGCTTCTGTGATCACAGAAAACATGACCATATAAGGACATCCACGCTTATCAACGTCACAAAGATTTAAGAGTAGAAAAAACTGTCTGAACTCAGAGCTTTTGGCACACAGTACGGTGGCCGTGAGAGGTCAAACGTACTCCAATTAAAAAAAAAAAAAAAACACCAGCAAAAAGATAAATGCTATGCTAAATGCTAGATAAAAAGCACACAAAACACAACAGAAGTTGAATAAAACAAAACAGAAAGAGATGGAAAAAACATCAGCAAACACGAGAGCAGAAGTGACAAGCTAACAGTGAACAACCAATAGCAGTTAGCAACACGTTAATAAAGTGTCTACAGTATTACGTGAAATGTGTATTTTAAAAAAAATATTTACTTGCATCTTTTTCTCCCTCACAACACTGAAGAATCCTCAGCTGATTTTAAGCGTGTCTCAGTGCAATTTTTTTTACATGTTTTGGTTTTAGGTCACTTTATCAGCTGTTCCGTCACGTTAATGTCTCCCCAAAAACATTTCCGCTCTGTCTGTATGTCTCTTGAGTTTTTTTCTCCTATTTCTGTTGTGTTTTTTGTTTCTATTTCTTTCTTCTTCTTCTTCTTTCTTTTTTTTAATCATTTTTTTCCTATTCAGCTTCCGTACTGTTTTGTGTGCTTTTGCAGCATTTTCAGTGTTTGCTGGAGTTTTCTGAAGTTGCAGTGCATTTGAGCTCTCAGGGCCACCATCAACTCAATTCAATTTTATTTATATAGCACCAATCACAACAACAGTTGCCTCAAGGCGCTTTATATTGTCAGGTAAAGACCTTACAATAATACACTGTAGGGTAAGGCATAATAGGTCCACTTTAAACACTGCGTTTAATTAATTATCTAAGTTAATTTGCAATAATTTTCTGTCCTACTTCTTGTCTGTTAGCTGGTTAATCCACTACTAATCTAATATAGATGAGTATACTCCAGTAAAAATGTGTGTAAATACAGTTTTAGATCCTTTAAATGTCCCGGCCCGTACTCCTCCACTTCCCCCAGATGACAGTTATAAAATAGGTAAAACTCTTCAGCTCAGTTTATGTAACTGAATCAATTATGATCTTACCAAAATTACAATGGAGTGGCTCCCTACTCCTCCACTCCGTGCCCCACCCTGATTACTTTTTTCCTGTTGCTGTGTGTTGGTGAACATGGCCTCTGCTGTGGATCATGGTACACAACATTATTTATTCATGGCCGGGAACGATAGATGCAGTGCAGGCTCCTCCTGAGTATTGTCCATCTGTTAGCTGGCCTACTGTACACAGTAATATAATGTGAGTCCTCAGGAGGCACGTGCTAATAACAGCTCATGTGTTAACGCATCACACTATTTATCTTTGCAATAACGCTACTGTTAATTACAATTAGTTGGTGATTTATTTGTCCCTGAAGGAGTGCGGGGAAAACAGCCAGTAAAATGTGACCTTACTGGGTTTTATTTGAGCACCGCTGCACTGCTGGGGGTTCGCTCTCTCGCAGGACACCTCTAACATGGGAAAACATCAGGTCTAATTGCTCCCCTATAAGACACTGTCTCCGAGGACTGCTGTACACATTATTTTACACAAAGCTGCAGATAATTTAATTTCCACCCAGGGAGCTCTCGGCATTAGACTGCTGCCAGATTTCAAACACAAGTACCCTCCCGTGTCATGATGGTCGTGAAATTGAAGCAGCAAAAATCCGATTTCATCTACTGACTGATTTTCTTATGAATAAGGAAAGGGTTCTGCTTAGATTGTTCAAACTTCCCCGTGGCGCATTTAGAAATTATTACATGATTAGTAGTCTCTCTCTCCTGCCGTTTTCTGCTACATACTATAAGTTTAAACACCCATGACTCGCACACATTCATTGCAATTTCAGTTTAAAATCAAGCACAGTGCGGATTCGAGCGCACCGAGAGCGATACCTTTAGACAAAGTTGCTTCCACCTGTCACCAGATGCCATAATTGATGTGACTCTGAGAGCTGCACAAGCCCTCCTTTGGCCAAACGTGGATATAAAATAAAGGTGTTAGACTCGGTGTGTCATTTAATCAAACGTAACAAAGTGGGATGGCCGCAGACACTTTACATTAACCGCTTCCTTTGCTGGAGAGATAATTCTGTGTTTCACAGTCTGATGAGCGATGCATCGCTAAGACTACACTGCACAGGCAGATAATAACATGCTTTATCATGTACTGTAATACTCCAGATAGCTCCACACGGCAACATCTGATCACCTCTGGGGGGAGAAAAAAAATCTGGCTCAATTTCCATCTTCAGTTTAAAACACACACAGCTTCCACAATAGACTGCAATGTGGAGGAGTGTCTCACTTTGATCTTTAAATACCCTCTAACGTTAAGACACGCTCATTGGCTTTGATTTTTTTCTTTTTTTTTACAACTGCCAGGCAAAATACAGACGCTCCCTTGAATCTCCTCCTGTGTAGCTGTAGTACAGCAGAGAATGCGTGAACACCTATCCTCTCTTTTTATTTTTTTTCCCTCCTCCAACACAACCACCACCATCTGTCCCTTTCTTCCATTTCATGTGCTCAAGCAATATCCACACCCCTCTCATAGCAACAGCACGCCGCCGCCGCCGCCCCCGCGCCTTTTTTTTTTTTTTGCTCCTTCCCCTGGATCTTCGCCTCGCACCATGCAGACGGTCCCTGGGCCCTGCCTGACTGTTCAGTCTTCCCCCCTCCCCCACCAGCCGTGCTCCTGTTTCACTCAAAGATGGCGTCGGCTCTAGAGCCCCTGGTCTCTGGCTGCATTTTTTGGGCTTGTTGTTGTCTTCGTTTCGCACGGTTTTGGCACCTTCTCCTCGGCGGCTCGACACCAAATTCCGGTGAGTAGCAGCGGAAGCCGGATGGGAGGATACGAGATTTTCTCCGCGGTCCGCTTTGCCCGAGCTTCCCTCCGAAACCAGAACCGGACCATCTCTGGCTTTCTGGGGAACCGCGAGAGGTAGAAGGGGAGAGGGGTACGGAGGGGATGGTGATCGCGGATGTGGGTGGGGGGTATGGAGGGAGGGAGGGGGGCGAACAGAGGCCTAGCTTTACTCCGTTTTAGCGGCCTTGTCTTCACGGCACCGCAGGCTGTAGCGTTACGTGGGAGGGCGGTTAGCGGAGGGAGGAAGTCAGCGAGGTGCGGACCGCTGGTAGGGATGAGTCTACGCGGGCAGAGCCTGCTCGCCCATGCCGAAGATTGAGAGCTAGGCCGCGGAACAAGCACTGCTGCAGAACCACCCGCTAAGACCATCTTAAATATTGCACTTGCCCGCTAGCCGAGATGGCCGTCTGCAAGTTGCATTGTGCCTCATACAAGGCCGCGATCTCACGTTAGTATCTGAGTGACATTCAGGGGGAGAATATTCGCAGTGTTTGCTGTGGTGTGATGCTTTGTATTGTCGGAAATCTCAGGTCCATGCGGAAATGTTTGGTTTTTCTCTCGCTCTTCTGTGCTGGAGCGCTGGCTACCCTCCCGTTTCACGCTGTTTACGTTTCAGGTTAGCGAGTAACGTTAGTAACAGAGATCGTAACGCTAGCTTGTTGGCTAGCTTCTCACGTTAGCTTGCTACACAACAGCAGTAAGCGGGAAGGCTTGTTGTCAGATACTTGGCAGCCTGACATAATATGTGAGTAAACAGAACGACAGGAAACGGTTTGGCCATGCGACTGTTAATCTGGCTTTGATTATTAGCTAGCCTCGCGGCTAATGTTTGCTAACAACTCTGTGCTTTGACTGTAACATGTTTACGTTAGCAACCCAGCTAGCCAAGCTGTCAACTCTGTAGTGCACTTTTGAGGATGGGATTGTTTACAATGTTTGTAACACACAGTTTTTAAACAGTTGCGTGAGGTATGAGTACGGTTCTTAATGTTTTTTCATTTTTAGAAGTTCTGGTCTTGTCACTGGCTGTGTGTTTCTTAGTGATAGTTGTTTAGTGGTACAATCCCATGGTGGTTTATTTAAAAACAGAAATCTGGGAAGTTGGCTAGGGATAATAAATATTATTACTATTATGATTATTATTATTTTTTTTTTACCAGTTTCGTGTCTAGTATACGGAGTAATATAGTGATTCAGAAGGAAGGTATGGCTTTGTTTATATGAATGCCACTGGATGATGTGCCTGGGTTGTTTTGAAAAGATGAACCTTCTTGTGTCATCTGTATCTCACTCTGATTTGTTGTTCTCTAAAATTGTAAAATTAGGTGCCCCATCTTTGCAGCGATGTGCTATAACCTCTTTCTTTGTGTCTGTGTTTTTTATTTTTCCCCCTCCTACAGTTTTCATCAGCTACTGAAGTGCAATAGGCATGAAGGTGATCGGTCCTGGCTGCTCCCTGTGGTGAGATATCTGTTCCGTCCCAGAGCTGAGAAGCTCAGACTGCTGGAAGAGCGAAAGGGAGCAAACGTGAACAAGCGAAAATAAGGAGACGTGGATGGAGAGGAAAACTCACAATCTTCTGGAGTGATATAATTATCAGAAACCTTTGTGCAATTGTCCTCGCGTTTATCACTGAAACACGATTTTCATGTCCCGGAGAGTCTGAGCAGAGGAGACTGCTGTTATTGGCAGTCCTTGTTTTTGTTTTTTTTTTGTTTTTTCCGGGGGGCCGTCTAAACAGGAAACGCCTACATTTTGTGAAAAGCCAAACCAAAATCTGCCCTGCCCAACCTTGGGTACTGTGGGAGTATAAGTTGGTAATAGATCTGAAGCTTCTTCTGCTCCCCCTGCCTCTTGCCAGGGATCTTCACCTGGCTGGAAGTGGGTGGTGGGTGGACCAGATTTTCACCAGGTGGAGGGTTGGCTCAGGGGGGTTGTGCTATGATCAGCTGCTCCTTTTCGTGCTGCTTATACTCAGCTTCTGAGGGACTCTCTGTGCGACCCCAGGACAAGGGATAGTAAGCTGGTAGAGGGCAAAAGGGAGGAGGAGGCGGCGGCGCTACGGCGCAGGCCAAGTGTTTCCTTGGCTTACAGTCTCTACTTTTTTGTGTGTGTGGTCCTTGCGGTAAGGCCCCAGTGCTTCTGCACCCACCCAGACAGCAGCCATGGTGAAACTGGCAAACCCATTGTACACCCAATGGATTCTAGAGGCCATCAAGAAGGTAAAGAAGCAGAAGCAGCGACCATCAGAGGAGCGCATTTGCAATGCGGTCTCTATGTCCCATGGCCTGGACCGCAAAACAGTTCTGGAGCAGTTAGAGCTTAGTGTCAAGGATGGTACCATACTCAAGGTTACCAACAAAGGTCTCAACTCCTACAAGGACCCAGATAACCCTGGGCGCTTGGCCCTGCCCAAGCCCAAAGGTGTTGGCAGCTCCAGTGGCAGCGGAGGCGGTGGCGGCAGCTCCGGTGGCGGAGGTGGAGGAGCAGGTGGTGGCAGCAGCAGTGGAGGGAGCAGCTCTCACTCGCATTCGGGGAAGAAACCGGGTCTCGACTGGAACAAATTAATTAAGCGGGCACTGGAGGGGCTCCACGAGCCGGGTGGCTCCAGCTTAAAGAACATCGAACGCTTCCTCAAGTGTCAGGCTGATGTGGCGGCGTACCTGTCGGGTAGCGGCTCCATGGGGCCGGGCCTCTTCCACCAGCAGCTGAGGGTAGCCCTCAAAAGAGCCGTGGCCCACGGACGCGTGGCCAAACAGGGTCCACTGTTCCAGCTCCTCAGCCGTAGCAGCAACCAGGATGATGGGACTGGCACGGTGTCTCTGGAATCGCTGCCTCCGGTCCGGTTGCTGCCACACGAGAAAGACAAGGTAAAGTCTCTGCACACATGTAAAACCGCATGCATGCATACTCAGACATGGACATCAAAATAAAATACACTTAAAGTAAACACACAGCCACGTTTATTATGCTTTGTATGTCTGCGTTGGTTTGTCACATGGATTTGTTGTGGAGTGTTTGGATGATTTCGATTTTTTTGTTATATGGCCTGTAAATGAGTGTCAATGATTACAGACCTGTTTGAGATCAAGATAGAACTGATCTCTAGTGATAAGTGAGTGTGAAGCGCTGTTGCCTGTTGGCATCTGAAGGTCCTGATTAAAATCGCAGATATGCTGTTGCAACGACGACCGTATTTGAGATTGTTGTGGGAAGAAATCCAGAAGTCTGATGTGTTTATCAGTGAACTTTTTGGACCAACAGAGGGCAAGTGAGCATGATTTGTGAAAGTGAAAGCAACACATTCTTGTTGCTGATCTTTTACCTAAGACACTGGTGCTGCATTTTCCCTGCTGCTCCAAATTTGTCATCCCCTGCGACCCTGTACTTTGCTACAGTGTAGTAAGCTTTCACTTTGTGTCACTTTTTGAGTTTTCAAATGGCATCTAAAGGAGTGGCTTAATGTTATAGTATCAGAGTTATTTGAACAGTATCAGAGTGACAGTGCAACAGGTTTGAGAGCAAGCACGATCCAACGTTCTGCCTCAAACTGAAGTATGACTTTGTGTTATCATCAGAGGAGAAAAAGAATAGATGCATCTTAGAAAGCTGGAGCAAGTCGGCTAGTCTGCCTTTGCTTTTACTGGTTCACTGGGTGGGCGTGTGATGTGGTCCAGGCGGGCAATACCAGAGTGATGCTAGGTGAGTGGCTGGTGGGCTAGCAACACAGGATGAGAAGTTAAGGGGGAGTCACATGGCATCCAGCCTCCTGCAGGGACTGTGGACCAGCTGTGGGGCTGTTGCCTGTCAGGTGCTGTCGGGAGATGGGACAAAGAAAGAAAGGAGGCAAGGGAAGGAACATAGACAAGTGAGAGAATAAGAGAGCAGGAGAGAGGTGGTCTGTAGCGGTGCCAGAGGGAGAGGCCTGGATGACGCAAACTTTCAGGCTCCTGTAACCAGAAAGGGAGAGACGTAGCGGGAGGAGAAACTGAGGGAGACAGAATGAGTTGGAGAGAGGGCGAGGGAGAGGCAGACATGCAGGCGACAGAGGAGAGAGGGAACACACCCACTTTTGTAACCTGATCAGGGAGAGCAGCCTGCTGCTAACCTCTAGTTCTAAGGGCCAGAGATTTGTACACACAGACATACACACAGACTTGAACCCATTCTATTGCATGTTAAGACGAAAAAAAAAAAAGCAAGTAGACTGAGAGCAATGCCATCCTGGAAAAGAAACCACTCCCAGCAGGATGGAAAGGTTTCATCACAGGATGGAGGTGATCACTCAGATCAACTTTGGTTTGAATTGCAGTGACATGTCTTTCCAAATAAACCAAAACAATATCCGAAAGTCACCCTCCATGGCATAACGGGACTCGCTGTAGGGGTCGGGCATTGGGGTTTTTCTTTTAACTCGACAACCATCAGATTTGGAGAAGACTAGACTGATCATAAGCACTGTTTTGACTGTCTTCTGGCTTTGTCTGGCCTCTGTGTGTACATGTCTGCAGCCACAGGGGCTCCTGCTTAAGGATGCCCATAGTCGTGCATGTGCACACACACAGAATAGGATTAGCCTAGAGAGCTGGCTGCAATCACATGGGCTCTACCTAACACAGTGACCTGCTTGGCTGCAGATGATCCACCTCTTAAGACAAACAGAAATCAACCACCTCCTCTCTGACTCAGCGAGTGATCAGCCTGCTTTGCTGCCTCAGAGGCAAAATACAAACAGAATAATGCATGCCTCAGTTTGAATGCATTGGTTCTACATAGATGAGTGCATTGGTTTTTGTTTTCGTTTTCTTACCGTATGATCTGCCATGATTCTTTTATTAGATTTGTTAGTTCACAGTAAATATTGGCAGAAGAGTCAATTGTAACACAAATGATTTCACTGAAAATGCCACCCTGTTGCATCAGTGAAATTTCATAATCAGCCTAAGAATATGAATTCAGTTTGGGGGCATGGATAGGGAGATTACTGCAGTTTCTTTTTGAAGCTTTGGGCTAAATGGTGCATGGAGAAGCTGCGGCAGCAGTGAGGAAATTGACATTTGTGCCTGGTAGTCACACAATATTCTGTTTTTCCTTTTTTGCCTGTTTTTTTTCCCCTCCCTCTTCTCAGCGCTTCTTCTTGTGCTGTGCCTTGATGAATCTCTCCAGGAGAAGAAACCACTCTGCCGCTCAATCATGTGTGTTTTGTGCGCCCCACGTTGCCGTGTTCTTGATGTATTTGTTAGTTTGTGTCTGTGCAAGTGGCACATGCGTCAAAGAGATAAAACTGTGCGCACGGAAGACCGAGAGACGGCGATGGTGCACGATCGCTCTGCTCCACTCGCTACTTTTCTACCCGCGCATCATTGCCATATTGCCCCGCATGATTGCTAACAGTTATGATTTCCCAAGGAAAGGAGGAGGGAGAGTGTGAGTAAAGGCAGCGGAGGGGGGAGGAAAATCAAAACAAATGGCTAAGCACTAGCATTGACCCCATTTGCAGGGAGATTTGTGTACTTAACTCGCTGATGTTTGCATCAGGGTGCTCCATTCAAACGGGATCCCAGACCCTATTTCTGTCTCTCTCTGTCTCACCCTAATAGGGTGCCATTGCCAGGTCATGCAGGGGGAGGTAAATGGGGGAGAAAAGTCAACCAGAGGTCATGGATATATAGATGGCAAACCTCATTGCCTCCCTGAGCACCCGTTAGCAGTATGAGGCTATGGCCATTAGGTGGGATGGGCTTGATGCTGGGCCTTTGTGTGCGTGTGTGTATATATATATCTGTGTGGGTATACTTGTGTGTGTCAGTGTGTGATCTTCTTCCAGTTATAATAGGAAAGAGCAATCTTCTTGCCCTGCATTTGCCCTCCACTCAACAGCTGGAGCGGGGTGAACCAGAGTTCTCAATGTCGTCGTGCAGTGTCACGGCGAGGACGTGTGAAAAAAAGCGACTGGTGAACAGCAACACAGTCGCAGAGCTACGTTTTTACACTTGCACCCCTCATTGCGGTGATTTCCCTCCAAAATGTCCCACTGACCTTTAACAGATTTGGCTGATGTTAGCGTCAAGCAAGTGAACTGTTTTGCATGGTCCAATATACTCCTAACGTCAGGCACTGCATATTATTATTAAAGATGCCCTAATGTGTCGCTATCAGCTGATATTTTACTGATAACAAATTAGCAAATAAAATGACATTTATGTATCATTGTCACTGCGCAGCACCAGCAATACATAAATATATACATGGGCATTAGCTATGAACAACATTGATATTTAAACAATAACATTGGCCCAGAACCTTAAAATTGGTGCACAGCTTCATAAAACTTGCCTGATATGGTTAACCTTCACATGCTTCGTTGTGCTGCTTCATGTCTTGCTGTTACAGGACAGAACTTTTGTGCTTTTTCCCTGGATGCATGGAAGCATTTTCCAGAGTTAGCGCTGCGCCACAAAAATGCTGGGAAAATGACTAAGTTGGGTGCAATGAAGTGGTTTCCACCCCCAAACCCCCAGTCTGGTGTTAGCTCGTCTTGAATTTCAGATTTTTGACTGATCCAAATTTTATTTTATTTTTTTCAACAAGTGAAATAATTTGCCCCGCTTTCCCTTTGACAAGCACCAATTGTTTCCATTTTGACAGAAACCCGGCCTCGGCTGACCCCCCATTAGTGTCCAAAGTTTAAAAAAAGTCTCATTCTGTACAGCTTTAAGCTCACGCTTCGCTGCAACCACAAGCCCAGTTCTTGTTTGACACTTGGCGGTACCCGCCAGCAGAGAGATGGGAAAACTGTTTTTAGCATTCACTTATTTAAAGGGCCACTTTACTCAAAACACATTGGAGGCTCTTGATGGATTGAAAATTAATTGCACGCTATTTTGGTAATGGGAAAATATGAGGATTTGCTGCTCTTCTCTGTTCTATTTACTGCGTTTTGTAAATTTGGTCAAATTAAAGCACCCACCGGAGGATAACTGGTTGGTATTTGACACCATTTTCTACTTATTTGGATCAAACAATTAATTAGTTAATTGGGGAAAAATGAGCCAGCAGTTAATGTTGAATATGATCAGTTACAGCCCTAAAGCATAACACTACACTGTCTTGGTTTGGCAACAGTTCCTAACTAATATGACTGGGATGGACTTGAAACCGGGACACTGCAGTAAGGACTCTAGGCTTTGGTTCATGGGTCACCTGCTCAAGCAGCTGAGCTATAGTGGTATACAGAGGTAACTAAATGCTGTGTTTTCCTTGGTGGTTTCATGCTATAGCCTTCCCTGAAGCACACAGACTGTGCATGCTTGAACTTTTGCACGTTTGAAATAAAGGTGCATATGGGGCGCAGCTGCATTGATCCATCCCAAAGACACGTCAGATGATGGCCTCCTCTGTCAGTGTGAATTTGAATTATCACTTAGTGTAACTGTGTCATGCAGAGACATGAGCTTTCCCTTCTCTGCTCTCTGTTTTACCTGTCTGTAGATGCAGAGTGGAGTGACAGGTGGTGAAGATGAGTTTACTCAAACTGACTACTTGTTGTATTACTGTATGTCCTGTAAGAGCTTGAGTAAGATGGACAGATATTTAAATGTCTGAAAGTCATGCTAAAATATCTGAATCTGGCTGGTCATTATGTTGAAATTTAGTTTTAATTTTTCAAGTTTTGATCGCCTGCAGTTGGTGTTCATACACCAAAGATGTTTTTAGCAGTGTTCAGTTTTGGCACCAGCCAGGTTTCACTTGCCGTCTTGCAGTGTGACCCTGCGAGCCACATATTAACCGCTACGAACAGATGCAACTAGCCAAGAGTCTATAGAAGCTACATTAGCAGTAGTGGCAGTGCCCAAAGGGGAGCAGTAACCTCGAGCTCGCCAGTGAGTGATGTGAATGGCATTTGGCACAGGAACCTTAGCTGTGTGAGGCCTCGCGTACGGCTAACCTCACCATCCCCACAAATGGAGCCAATGTGTTGAGCAGCTGTGGAAGTGACGGCTGGAGCACGGCCAGTCCCGCTTCGTTTGATGCCATGATTTAGCTCCATGCACCCTGGCTAACCTCGATGATTTTTTTTTTTTCCTTTTTTAAACGGAGGGCGATGGCTCGGCTGAAGGGAGGGGACGCACGGCACATCGCGGGGTCTTCTCCCGCAAGCTGTCGCTGGATAACGCAGCCCGGTTATTTTCACGTCACTACCCGGCCAATGGAGCTACAGGGATTTGAGATTTCAGATGCTTTATTTACTTTTACATGCCAGCTATTGTCACAAGAGCATCCGTGCGTGTAAGCCAACCGACAGCACGTCAAGGTGTGTCTCATGACTACCAGTGTTCAGACCATCTAATGATTCTCGGAGCGAGTGTTTGTGTGTTGTCTGGCTGCGCGGCGTGCCCTGTAACAGTGATCAATGAGTTTGTGTTGGAGGTTGGGGAGGGAGCATAAGGGAAGTGTGGTGGTAGTGTTGGGGGGCCAGCTGAGATCAGGCTCCCATGTTAATGAGATCCTTGACTTGAGACAAGGACAACAGCAACGCTTTTCTCTCTTTCTCTTTTCTCCCATTGCCTTTTATTCCAACACCCCCCAACACCACCTCCTTCATTTCTCCTTTCGTCCTTCCCTCCATTGTGCTCCCCTTCCTGTCTCACTCCCCTGTCCTCTGTCTTTGAGAGAACTGTGCATATGGAGGGGAAACCAGGTCACCACCATTTTTTTTAATGTATTTTTTGTTAATAACCTATTATCCCTCTGAACACGGCATTCATGTTAACACACAGGAGGAGAGTTGACTGTTCTGTGGTTAATGGATCCATAAAACATCGGTGGGTGTGTCAGCTGGATCAGACTAGGCTGTCTTCAACTGTTGTACAACTGTTGTTCTAGGTGATTTTTTTTTTTTGATTTTTTTTTTAAGGGGAAACCTTTTACTTGTATGACAGGTTTTTATGTTTTGTTTTTTTTTAATGCCGTCTTGTAAAAGCAGGTAGCTACTAACAGTTACAGTAAGGTGTGTCTTTTTTTTGGCTTCCAAATAATCCTCGGAGCCAAAATGTGTAAACGCCAGCTCAACGTAGATCCGCACAAACACGCACGCCTCAAGTTAAATGTCGGCCATGACACACAAGTCGGTTGAATAGAAGTCTGAGAGGTTTCTGGAATATCGCTGTGGTGCAACAAGGGCTCTGGCAACTAGTGCTTGAAAAGGAAAGGTTGAAACTGGGAAGAGGACTGTTCTTGGGAAGAATTTGAGATTCACACTTCCAAGAGGATTGGCTTTTCCTTTTCATTTGTAGTGGCAGTCAGTAACTGAAGCCTTGCTGTAGCGCGCGTCTCTAAACAAGGTGTCTGTGTGAAAGGCAGCACGCCCTCTCCCTCTCTCTTTCTCAGCTCTTGTTTACTCGAGCGCTCAGAGGCCGAGTGGGAGCAGTTGACCTCCTCCAGCATGGAAGGGGTTAAAGCGTCAGGAATGATTGAGGTGTTGGTAGCACGCAGGCTGCTCCGAGGACTGGTGCACATTCTTTCTCTCTCCCTCTCTCATTGCTTTCCCTTCCCTCTCCTGCCCTCTGGATTGTTATTTTTGTCCTCGCTGTCTTTTTTTTTTTTTTTTTTTCACACAGCGCTCCTCCTCTTTTTTTTTTTTTCTCCTTGTTGTGGCTGACTTCCATTTCTTTTTAGTGAAATTGTCGACTTGTTTTGTAGATCATAGTTATTTTCATAATGCTGATGGAGATTGGTAATGACTTGTTTTTCATTGTCACAGTATAAACTAGCGCACGATCACCATTTATAGAAGTTTTGCCTGTAAAGTTGTAAAACCTTTTCACAGATAGAGCCGGCGCGTATACGTCTCTCCACAGCTAAGCCTCTGTCCTCCTCCTCCTGTGCTCCCTGCATGTCTCTGCTTATCTGCCTCTTCTTTGCCCGCTCCATTCCTCTCTCCATTTACCTCTCACTTCCCTTAACTTTCTTATTGTATCCCCTTTTCTCTCTCAGTCCCTGCACTGTTTAGGGTGGGGGGTGCTGAAGCAGCCTGAGTCAGAAGGAAATGAACCCAATAAATCAAGCTCTTGTCCTCGTCTCCTCCCTGCCAGAGCAAGCGGCCTACCTAGCTCGGCGCAGCTACGTGCATTTACCCTGCTGTGCTGTAAAAACCTTAACAACAGCTTCACTCACTGCCATGTTGGTGTTTCCTTTGACTTTTTGTGTCGTTAATAAAGGAGAGCACCTTTATTGTTAGGGTTGTGTTGATTAAAAAGTGTCCTTGGGACAGATGATGTTGAGAGTTTCCAATAAAGATCAAATTTGTCCTGTTTTTCTGTTTCTGTCTCGGTTTGGTTTTAAATTACAAACTAACATAACTGTGCCTTCTGGGAGACATTAAGGGTTTTTTTTTTATTATCTTCTTTTTGTACCCCTCTGCTTTCTGTTAAGGCGTGCATGTGTCGGTGAAACTGCACAAGCACATGGCAGGTGACAACAAGCATTTATCCATCTAAGAGATCGACAGAGAGCCAGCTCAGGTTGTCACTTTGTGGATTCACAGTATGTTTAGTGTGTTAAGAGGCCTCATCTGATTAAAGATGAGGGTTTCAAAGTCATGATGACAGAGTGCCAGTTTCAGGGTGATCGAGGGCGGCACAGGAAGAAAGATGCACACATCACGTACTCTTGGTTTCCGTAGGCAGTGTAAAAGATACCGCGATGAAAGTAGACGTGCTGATGTGACTGAAAGCGCATGCCAATAAGCACCCACTGGATAGTTTTGCTTTCTGACACTTAAAACGACCTAAAATTTATAAAATGGTCTCAATGTGGTATTCACTATGACTCAAAATAAGTGACTGAGCCCTGAAACCCAACAGAGAAGTGATTACACAGGTCTTTAAGGGCAGTTTTCCCAGAAACTACTGTTTATCGCCCCCGGTTGCCATTAAATGTGGGTTTAAGGCACTTCAGTGTTGCTTTACTTTGCAGACCAGGAAGTAAAATCCTTTTTTTTTTTTTATACTTTCTCCATGCTAGAAGCAGTTGATGCTTGCTACTGTTGTGCCTTTTCCTTTTTTTCTTTGCTCCCCTTCCTGAGCAATGACACCTTTCGTTTGAAGAAGACTTCAGTGAGCAGAGAGCTGCAGTATGAATGCTAATGTGTTTGTGTTGATATCACATTTGCGTACCCGTGACATTACTCGTCATAATGCATCTGTGTGATATCTGATACAAACGATAACTGGTCTGGGTATAGGGCTGTTCGATATAACGATATATATCGGATGACGATATAAAAACGTCTATCGTTTCATTTTACGCTATCGTTTGTTTTGTGGTGTCGCAAAATAAACTGTTTACAGCAATATTTTTTTCATCATTTTGATGGTCACTGTAGTGGCTATATTAATTTCTTAAAGTTCTCTCTTTCTCTTATATTTAATATAACCACACTACAGACGGACAAGCACCTGTTTTTATGCGTTGTCGTTAGCAACAACGACGGTAAAACCACCGTGTGTCCGCTTGTTTATGTTCCACATAAACCTTTCACAATAAAGCTTAAGATCCTGTTGAGACTTTACAAAATAAACTGAATCACGTGAAAGAGTATGCAGAATATTTACAGATGAAAAGCAAAAAAGAGCCGTCAGGTGCTAAAAAATAAACCTTAGACTCAAACGTTAGAACAGGCTTTTCCCCGCAGCACGCTGTGTAATAAATACTCACAAAGAAACGGCGGCCGTTACAACTTATGTCTAAAAATGTATCGTTTCATGCATCGGTTAAAACACTTGACTCCAGGTACACGACGCCCAGCTGGAAACACTTCAGCTACCCGAGATTCACAGAATTTACAGAAAATGTTAAATGTTTGTGATTTATATCGTTATCGGGACAATAGATGTCTTATATCAGGATATGAGATTTTGGTCATATCGCACAGCCCTATCTGGGTAGCACCAAAGTGTAGTGGGTTACACATTTGCTTAATGTCTAAAAGGTCCCTGGTTTGAGACCAGCAGAGGACACTCTGTGTCAGGAAGGGCATCTAGAGTAAAAATCTTCCAAATCAAATATGTGGTGCTGTCTGCTGTTGTGACCCACTGTGAGTAGAACAGTGGGAACAGCTGAGAGAGGATTGTTCAAGACGGTTTGGTCTTTGAGAGCCCAGCAATCAAAGCATGTGCACAGAGAAGCATCTCTGCTGCATCGGATGTTTGGGCTGATATTCAGTGCAGGATTCAGACTAAATGTAAGAGGTCAGGGTGGTTTACAAATTCTCCATATTGTCTCAGCTTGCAGAAGAGTCTTCTTCCTCGGTGACTGCTGGCACGCACTGGTCCAGATGTCATGCAGAATCGTTTTCACCAGTGGGTTTTCCTTTACTCTTCTGCCACAGAGCTGAGAACATGGAAGCAGTCAGGCAACAGATGTCGTTAGGACAGTGTTTCCCATCTCAGCCACAGAGCTCTGTAGCTCCTCCAGAGTGTTCATCACAAGTGTTTTTCTCACAGTCAGTGGCTGTGCCACAGTTGCATCTTATTTTCTTCTAATAAACACGCTGTAGTTGGGCTTTGATTTTTGTGCCTTGGAGAAGCCTCTAGTTCTCTTCTTGTTTGGTGCGTTTTCAGGCCGTTTCGTGTGTTTATAATGTTTCTTGTCCTAATGAAGTTCTAAACAGGCATTGGCTGAACCTCAGAACATGTGGAAGTTATTTTTAACTCAGAATTGCTTGGCACACCTTTACAGCTAGCAATCATGTGGGCTAAGCTGTTCATTATTCAGCATTTTCTTCTTCGTTTTTTTTTTTTTTTTAAAAGCAGGCTAGCATCAAAGTTGATTTTAGCAGGACGACAGGTCACCATGCAAGACTAACAATTTTAAAGTCATAGCACAAGTTCTCCTGGCATTTATTTGTATCTGTTTGCATACAGTAACATTTATGCAGGCTGTAAGTAAGAAAACCAAAGTATAAATTATTATGGCTGCATTTTAACGTTAGGCTTAGTCATTCTGTTTGAAGCTGCTTAACAGATAAAAGAAAATTACTGGTGGCGTACGAGTAAACTGTCACTTCCCCTCGGGGCTTCCAGGATCCAGAAACTTTGAAGGAGAGTCACCTCATGTCTTCCCCCCTCCCCCCTCCTGTTGTGCTTATTTCTGTGAAGTGCACCTGCAGTGCTTAAGGGATGTGATTTTTCAGCTTTATTGGACACACAAGTCTTATTTGATGTCTAACAAAACGTTATCCTGCCTTTTGTTTTCATGGACACAAACCTGGCTTAGGTTTGTGCGTGCGCGCATATGAGATATTGGACTTGTTTTGTGCCTGAGCACACACCTGCTGCTGCCACGGATTGTGCTTTCAGGGGACCCGCTAAAAGATTCATGCAGTCGCAGAACTGAATATCTAATGGTATGTTTCAGGGAGAAAAACGTGTCAAAATGGGACACGCTGCAGTGGAACTACTCGCCTGAGCCAGTACGAGCTAAGGAGCCCAGTCCCAGCTTTTGATCAAACAGCAGAGGAGTCAGCAGAGACAGTGACACACGATGGCAGTCTCTAACGTGACACGCCACATAAATTATACAAAGCCGCTAATCATAGTGGCTCTCGTGTTCTTCATCATCTTAAAACTCTTTGTTCAGAAATCCACATGTGCTCCAGCGGTGTTGTTGTAGCGTTCATTCAGTTCACTGTTAGCGTCTTAATACACACAGCAACAGTCATCCGCTGTGGCGGGACACACAAGGCCACTTTGTTTGTTTTCATTTGTACAATGAAGCTGTTAAGTTGACTGACAGTCTCGACTCTTTTTTTTTTTTTTTTTTCCCTTCCCCTTTCTTCTCTCCCGCGTTCCCCCCCCCCCCTTCCCTTCTGCTCTGTCCCTCTGCCAGCCGGTGGCGGAGCCCATCCCCATCTGCAGCTTCTGTTTGGGGACCAAGGAGCAGAATCGCGATAAGAAGCCAGAGGAGCTCATCTCCTGCGCCGACTGTGGCAACAGCGGTGAGTGCCGCCTACAAGACTCTGCACTATTCAGGTTTTGTAGAGAGAACAGATACAGCACAAGAGGAGCCAATCAGCTATCTGCAAAAACATCCATGTAACTGGTGGTGACACATTAAAGAAGTTATTTTAAAAAAACATGCATTCAGACTCATAGACTGGGGCTTTAAAATATGATGGGATCTTAGGAAGATGTAAACTTCACAGTGTGTGCATGCACACACGCGCAGCTGTCTCTGGTGCTTCATCTTTTATGTTGCTACTTAATTGATACTTCAACTGCATTTATGTACAAACGCAGCTGCTGTCAGACATTTAAAGGCAGCTTACGCTTCACTGCTTTCACCCTTTGATGGCAGTTCAATAAGTCCATAATAATCATAATGATTTTGGTCAGCATAGTAATCTTGATCATTTAACACTGTTATTCATTAAGTCGACAGATATCGTACAGTTTGGACTTAAACACACGTCTTCTTTTCAAATAAGGGATTTCCTTGAGCATTAATTCAAATGGAAAAAAACAGATTATCACACAAGGTGGCAAACAGGCTTGTGATATATGGACCCAGACTAGCAGGTGTTGACCATCTTGCAGTGGCAGGACCCTGCACACTTCAGCTGACTCCCACATCCAACAAACAAACACGTGATAGACCCTAAGCAGTGTGGAGACAGAGGCCCTCTTTTGATTATCTTGACTGATATGTACTAAACTAGGAATGAGTTGGAGCTGTTGGGGACAAAAACATACCTACGAGTACACATTGGTATTAACAAAAGGCCTGCGGGTGATTTATTTATAGTGAAAATTAATGCAGAAGTTATTTATGTATTCAGATTATTTTGTTTTCACAGTTGTTCGGAGCCAATTTCGTAACTGAAATTGATACTTAATTAACCGCCCAGACCTCCAGTTGATTCGGTCTAAGTGGCTCTGCTTTAACTGACACTCAGCAGCTCATCAGTCTATTAAACTGTCCGGTCATGTTCTTCCCTCTTCTCAGTAATACTTTACACTTCAACTTCATTTAGTATCTGAACATAACATTGTTTAATTATGGCCGGGTGTCGTTCTTAAACTTGAACCCAGTTGATATTCCTGGTTCTGTTTTTGGTTTTATTGGCATGCAAGTTGTAGTACTCCTGCTAAGGCCCGACATCTCTTATCGGAAGCAGACGAGCGTGTTCCTCTTCTTCCCTCAGAGGGCTTTCGTCCCAGACAAGGCCGTCTTGTTTGCCGCTCTTCAAACATTGCAAAAGCACGGCTCTGACAGATTGTCATTTATGTTTTAACACACTCTTTGCAGCCAGGTTTGATTCAGTGAGGGCTTCCAGTTCCAAAAGGACTTTCTTTTTCTTTTCTTTTTTTTCCTTCAATGATGCAAGTGGGTCACGACTGTCAGTCAGCAGGAAACATAAAAAAAAAAAATAGAGTGAGAGAAAAGTGTGTGTGATGTTGACGTGCTTGTTTGTGTATGTGTGTCTGTCTACCTGCAGGCCACCCGTCCTGTCTCAAATTCTCCCCGGAGCTCACAGCGCGAGTCAAGGCTCTGTGGTGGCAGTGCATCGAATGCAAGACTTGCAGCAGCTGTCAGGATCAAGGAAAGAATGCGGTGAGTGGATGAAGGAATATGGCGTCCTGGCAGCCTGACAGTCGCTGTGAACGCTCGATACTCAGCTTAAGTGCCAGATAGAGACGCTGATAGACATCAGCGTCTCTATCCAGGGATTGATCCTGGGAATGAGCTATTTTAGTCAGCATCGGCATGATTTCACTCTTTTCTCTTACTTGTCAGGCGAGGTATGATTGTTATTCAAATGTTTGTGGAGAGGTTAAGAGGAAAATTCACAACATGCTGCCAGTTGCACAATGATGAAACAGGCTATGAGGACGGAGGGAAGGCAAAGTATGCAAAACTCTCATCAAAATATGGAATTATAATGAGCTCAGCAGCTTTGATCAGCGGTGTCACCTGTATTTACTTAGTGGATTATATGTTGTTCTACTACTCGTGTGTTTATACCCACCTGAAGATGATTGTCATTATTTTGTGTCTCTCTGCAGGACAACATGTTGTTCTGCGACTCCTGTGACCGGGGCTTCCACATGGAGTGCTGTGATCCTCCTCTCACGCGGATGCCAAAAGGTAATTAAACAAGACTCGTAACCCGTCTCCATTATCTGCTCCGAGCCCGCACACTAAGTCCAACTCATACCTGTTATTCCTCCGATCGACCACACAGCGCTCCTACATTGCTCTTCTGCATCGCCGCTATGATGGCAGTTAATGATTAAACCATCTCCTGAGCTGATGGCTCTCACTCTAATGCATCACTGTTAAGCACTAATGCATTACAAGCTTCCCAGAGCCTCTTTGTATGTGCACCGAAGCCTGTCCTGTCTCAGTGTGTGAACACTTCCATTTTTCCTCTTCATCTCCCAGGCATGTGGATTTGTCAAATCTGCCAACCAAGGAAAAAGGGAAAGAAGCTTTTACATGAAAAGGCTGCACAAATCAAACGGCGCTACAACGCACCGCTGGGACGGCCCAAGAACAGGTACACAAACGCCGTCAACTAATTCTGTCTGAGGCGGTGTCACCGCGATGGAGAGCACCTGTGTCTGCTTCATCACAGACCCAAGGTGTTTGAGAGTATGGAGGACTTAGAAGCCACTTATTAATCAGATGTTTTCTAAGGGGTTTATAATGGTGTCTGTCATAATTAACATAAAAAACATGTATAGAATGTGATCAAATAATCAAATAAATGGTTAAATTAATGGTGAAATGACTAAAAGCAAATGAATACTAGAATCAAGACAAAGACAAATTTACAGAAGTAGTAAACCTACTAGTGCTGTATTTTATTTAAAATGAAATAAAATGCATTTAATGGGATTAATAGTGATTAATCACCTTAAGTGCCATTCATGACACTTTATTATTATTATTATTATTATTATCATTATTTTCTTATGTTTAATATTGGCTGTTTTGGTCCTTCATACTAACAAATGCCATGCAGAAATTTGAGGTTTGATAGTAATGAGATCTTACCCTTAAAGTGTAATGCCAAAGGTTATTTTTTGTGCCGAGTATTTATTTATTTTTTTTTGTATATACAATAGTTGGAGATTGTGCACACAGTGATTGGTGTGTAGCGCAATGTGGCATACACAGATAAATGCATGTTAAGGTGGTTTTTGCACTGTAGAGTGAATACAATGTGTGACCGATTGTGACTTTGACCCTAACACTTTTCTCTTCTGCAGGCCGGGGCGGCCCTTTAAGAAGCTGGGAGGGCGCGGTCGGCGGAAGCGCTCGGCCTCAGCAAACTCTTCCTCCAGCTCCTCCTGCGAAGGTTACCCCGGAGACGACAGGCTGCTTTTTTCCATGCGGGAGGATGGCGACCTGTCACACAGCAGCCTGCGCTTCAACAACAAGACCAAGGGCCTCATCGATGCCCTCACAAAGTTCTTCACGCCATCTCCCGAGGGCCGCAAGGCACGGCAGGAAGTGGTGGACTACTCACAGCAGTGCCGCATCCGAAAGAAAGCCAGTCGCAAAGGCGAAGGAGATGACAGAGGTGGGAAAGATCAGCTCGTTTTTTTGTTTTTGTTTTTTCCTCATACCATCAGACAGTTTCGATTCACATTTGCCATGAAAACATAAAACTTTGAGATAAAGTGACGTACATAAAGACATGTTAATGATCTGTTATGTTTAATGAGAGAGCAACAGCACAGAAATGAAACACAAATGGTAAAAAAAAAGTTAATATCTGAATCAATTACATAAATTGACCTTTAAAAAAAACATGCTCTATTTTCATGAGTCCTTTGCAGGTGCTTTGCTTACAGACTCTGTAGGTATCAGCTGTTACTGTGAAGCATTCACATTGCTTTTGTGTTCTTTGTCCCTCTTTTATAGATGATTCAGCCGTGATGTTACTTATTTTGAAATTGTAGGTCAAGGCTAAAAATCGTGTGGAATTGCTTTATTTTTTTTCCTCAGCCAGAGAAAATGATTGCTTATGCATTTAAAGAAATTGCTTTTGTAATTTGAAGTGCCCGCCTGCAGTTCTGTTTCTATTGAAATCTCTTAGAGTAAAAGCAGAGAGTTATAAGTAATGAATAAATGTGCAGCAGCGCTTCCTTCAGGTTTCTGCAGCACCCATGTGTGTTTTACAAAGAATGAAGAACACCCTCATCATCCATTATCACAAGTCTCTTCCACTCTTGCCTGTGTTGCTAATGTGCGTTTACTGTCTGCAGCAAGCAAAAAAAATAAAAGACTGTCTTAGCTATCAGCTAACTTAATAAATATGTGGAAAGTAACCTGGCAGCTTTAATTTAGCTGATAATATTTCACGTCACGGGATTTAGCGTGAGTAGCGTGCTGTTTTTGTGGAAAACTGCAAACTTGTTGAACAGCTGGTGTGATACAGACACAAAGTTTTTGATCGCTCTTAAAGTCAGGAGTGAGATTGTTGTCAAGTGTAGAAAAACGGTGTCTTTCGCTTTAACCAGGCTTTGCTGTGTACGCTGCGTGTGTCACACTGAGATTACAGACCGTAGCTCGAGCACAAATGACGCCAAACTGCGGCAAAGAACAAGCAGCGGTTTTGTTCCCGTTCATTCAGCCGATGTATTGTGAAAAAACGCCTTAAGAACAGATCATATGCCAAGTTGGATGTACAATTTGCACTTCGCTGCGTCATTAAATCAGAAACGACGCGGCCTGTACGTTCGTTCTCCACACAAGCTGAGGGAGCATGATTTGTTGTGAAGCAATTAGAGCAGCGATCACTGGACGCAGCGTGCATGTCGGCGATGTGACTTATTTTGGAGACGGAGGAAAGCGTGGCCGGATGAAGAATGGCAGCGACGGGAGCAACATCCTAAAAGATGTCTCAGAGCGGTGGAGATACGAACGTCCACTTCCTGTTAGAACTTTCAGAATAAAATGGGACTGATTATGGATGAAGAGATTCGTGAGTTGTGGCTTCAGCCTTGAGTTGAAGTAACAGGCTTTGTATCCACGCCAACATACGCACAACTAATCATGTGATTCACATGAATTCAGCTACTTCTCTTGGGGGAATTTTGATTGCATTTAGGGATGCTTCTCACCTAAATGTTACTCTTTCTAACTTCCTGTGATTGCAGGCTTTAATATAAGAAAGTGACCTGTTGTAAGAGCCTCACAGCTGTTTGTTGTGAAGCGCCCTGAAAGTCAGCAGACATCTTATGATTTGAAATGACTTCTGATTGTGTTTCAATCCCCAGACAATCAGGAAGGCAGCGACTGGCGTGACGAAGATGACAAACTGCCCGGCCACGAGAACCTGACGGAAAAAGACATCGAGCTGTTCAGACAAATCCAGGAGCTGGCGCTACAGGTACGCGTGATTATTACGAGACAACAGTGGGGAAGGGAGACGCTGAACACTGGCCAAATTGGACAATGAGATTGCATCAGCATGGGAATCTGAGAGCTGTGAGTCTGGGACTGAGGCTGCCAGACTGGAGGGTATACACGTAAATCTCAATCGTGGTGAGAATGTGGTCAGAAAGAGCCGAGTCAACAGCTGGCTGGTTGTAAGAGATGAAGCTGCTGGCTCACAGAGGGCTGCAGGCCCTGTGTGTGTGTCAAAGAAGTGCAAGAAAGAAATTAGGAACAGCTGCCAGATTCAGTATGGATATTAAAATGATCCATTACCATAGATACAGCACACACAGGCCATGACCTCAAGATGCAAATGAAATGGATTGAATTTAGGACAGCAGCTTTACAACAAGCTGATTAGTCTTTACTGTTGTTGTTGGACATTTGCTTGAATTTCACATTCTGCTCGTGATTGATTCCAAACTGTGCTCCATAAACAGAAGGGCAAGCCAGAGTAAAACTACCCATGAATGTTTAAGACTGGGTCTCGATAAAGCACGTAAAACGAGTCTTGTGTTTGATGAGCCATGACTGAGCGGGGCATCTTTAACGACAGTGTTCTGATATGTTAGTCAGAGAGGAAGTGTAAATTAGCCACATTAATGGCTTGTTTTAAGGGAATACTGCAGCAGTAAACTGACCAGAGAGTGGGTGTGGGGTTAACACCATGGGAGTCGTATTAAAACGCTGTTGTAGATGTGGAATAACCACAGTGGTGTGTAAGTGTGTGAGTTAATGAGCAGAACTGTTCCAGGCTGGGTGACAGTGAATATCGTGTACGTTGAGTACATGATGTAAATGGCTGGGAAGGGCAAACCAGGAAGATCCACTTAAGAGTAATGTAAACTTGAGAATAAACCTGGTGCCCTCTCCTGCTGTAACAGTCTGAGATACTCTGCTGATGATTCCTGGTGTCTCTGCTTGGCTCATGGCCTGCTAATCCCCCGCCAGTTGTAAACCTGTAGCTAACCATAAACATCTCTGCCTTTTCCCTTCCCCCAACAGAAAGTCGGCGTGACGGGTCCGCCGGACCCTCAAATGCGCTGCCCGTCAGTCATTGAATTTGGCAAGTATGAAATCCAGACGTGGTATTCGTCTCCATACCCGCAGGAGTACAGCAGGTAAGCTAAAGCACCATAATGTAACACAACAGCATGAGGTACTTAGCTCACAATCCTGCTCGTAGGTGTAAAAATGACCACTCAAATAATGGAACTCATCATAAGCCGTTTACACTGCCACCCTCTGTGACAGGGATCCGTAGTCAGGGGTGTTTTTAAATGTGCATTTCTGCAGTTTGTTGCTGTTCAGTAAAATTCATCCCACTGTGTATGTTTCTGTCTCAGCAATTTAAAATACCTGATGGATGCAAACTGGAAAAGTGCGCACAGAAAAAAGGCGTGAGAGCAAAAATATCAGTGTTTATTCTAAAAAATTAATCAGAAGTTCTTAAAGCCTTCACATTTAATTGTTCAGCAAATGTCATTTGGAGGAAAAATGAGCCCAGTTTGACATTTGCCTTTGTTACATCACCAGTCCAAAAATAGCCGATTGTTATAAAAGACCAGTAAATATTCCAGCTGAAGAAGAAAAATGTTGGGATTTGTTTGTTTGTGTAGCAAACCCGTTAAAACCATTCCTTTTGTCCTTTTGTCTTTGCGCTCCCGTTTCCAGACTACCTAAACTCTACCTGTGTGAGTTCTGCCTGCGCTACATGAAAAGTCGCAGCATCCTCTACCAGCACATGAAGAAGTGCAACTGGTTCCACCCTCCTGCCAATGAGATCTACAGGAAGGACGACATTTCTGTATTCGAGGTGAGGAAGTTACAGATGTGGCTTTGTTGTTTTGTTTTGTTTTGTTTTTAAATTTTGTTGTTGTTGTTTTTTAAACTGGAGAGAACTCACTGGGAATAAAGTCTTTCAAAAACCACTAAAGAACTTCTAAAAACACCAGCAACTTCCAGATGGCACAATAAAAAAGGAAAAATCACACTGAAAGTATTTTCTGCATCCAGGCGCTTAAGAATTATTTTAATTCACGCTGTGCTTCTTACAGCAGGATCCTCTCTAAGATGTTTTTGAAACACACTAAAGCAGGCACAATTAACAGACCTGCAAATGCATTCATGTATCCAGTGAAACAGTACAGTAGCCATTATTGTGATATTGTAAAAAGGCTGCTACGTAATACGCAGTATGTCGTATAGCTTCGTCTTATATTTTACAGCCTCAGCCAGCTGAGGACAGTGGGGGGGAAACTAAGACCACAGTTCAGTGAATTCCTTTTTTCTTTTTGGTCCTTTTCTTCTTCGGTTAAGCAGATGTAGTGATGGGTGAGTGTCACCTGAAAACACTTTTGGCTGCTTCCTCGCCACAAGCGGTCACCACAGCGGGCAGCTCAACAAGTTTAACCTGGCAGTTTTTACACTGGATGTATTTTCCGAGCAGCCCCAAAGGGGATTTGTGTTTCCGTCTGGAATTGAACTGAGTGACTGTGTTAACCATTACACCATTTGAGGCACATTCATCAAATATTGCTGCTCTGTGATGCTATTGTTAGGTTTAGTTGTGTATAATGAGAGTACTGTGAGTTACTCCCAAGCCTGTTGTGCAGAATTGAATACATAATTGTTAGGTCAAATGATGGTTGAATACAGAAACTCTGAGTTATGAATAGGTGTAGTTACAAATCAGGATCTGGAGAAGCTCATTTGAGTGTTTTTCTGCTGTTTTTGGTTTATCTCAGACATCAGGGAGGTGATGGATTGACTGAAAGACTGGCTGGGTGTCAGTGATCTTTGATAAACTCAAAGTGCAGAAGGTGTAACAGCTAAGTAACGGTGGCCAGCGCTGTAACAAAGAGAGACGACTTCTGTTCATATTCTGTCACCGATGATGGAAAATCTGACGTCATTTTAACAGTTTGGGAAATGAGAGCGATTTACTGCAACATAAATAGCTGCTCTAAAGGGCTTTCGCTTTCTACACATGACATAAAGCATTACGCTGGCGAATCCTCCCTCGAGGTATTGGATTGTGTCTGTGTGACCGCACTCCAAGACCTCGTGGCCCTACAGAGGAATGCAGCTGCTCCCTGCTGTAGAAGTGCATTCCAGGATCAGGTCTCATGTTCAGACTGGCCTCGCTGATCTGACTTCCCTGTGAGAAGTGAGAAGTGATTCCCTAACTGAAAAAAAATAAAAAAAAATAAAGGTACTTTTGGTTGCTCCCTTCATCACCGCAGCGGATGGATCCACGTTTGATTCGGCACAGTCTTTATGTTCGGTGCCCTACCTGATGCAACCCTCGCTTAGGACCAGCACTGTGACGATCTTAGGCCGGGTTTGTGTAGACTCCCGGTTTGAGGTTTCTTACATATAAGGTGAATGTGTTAAGTGTTAGTACTGGAAATTCCACTTTCCTGTCTGGTTGCTGATTAAATTCAGTCAGACGTCAGATATCGGTGCAAAATAAAATGACGATCACTTGCAGTGATCTCCTAACGGTGTTTTGAGTTTAGTTTATATTTACCTGTTTGGCTGCATTGTTTTAGTGTCTTGGCTGTCCCAGTAGAAGAAAATCAAATAAAATCATCTTCTTAGTGTGGTTTTAACTTGATGATCATCTTACCTGTTCATGCCCTCATAAAATAAATAAACACTTTGCTCTGTGTGTTGGGCTTGAAAAATTGCCTGCTGTTAGATGTATCTCATTGTAAATTAAAAAAGAAAATTAAAAAGGCAATTAATGATGGCTTACTTGCCACTAGATGAACTTTTATCTAGTCTTCTTGCCGCCTCAGACCTGCACACAGTTGCACAGTACAAACCCACAAATCCTTTCAAATGTTTCCCACGCTGCCTGTCCAATTTTACCCTTTATTGGAGAAAGTTTCTGCATAGCATAATGCTTTCCCACCAACTATATAAATATATCTTAGTCAAAAACCCTTAAAGTGATTGTGACATCCTCACCCGCCTTAGTGGAATATCCTGTTCTTTGTATTAAAGTTATAATGAGACGAATTTGCAGTTAAGCACAGCGGCCACTGAATTGAGTGGATTGTTGTCTGCAGGACACGGCCGTCGAAGCTTCTGTTTTCCTCCACTCTGCAGTCCTTTCCTCTCTCCGAGGAGAGCACAGATAACTGGCCGTCTGCCAACCTGAGCCTCCCTCCGTCTCTTTACCACTCATCGTTTCTCTCCTCCAGCCTCTGTGTATTTCGGAGTCTACAGGGACACAGGGGAGATCATAGCCTAACACTAACTTCTAATCCATTCACCTTCACTCTGCTCCACAGCTCCCTAACAGCAGCCTGGAGATTTAACTCAGCACTTTAGTGTTTCAGGGATGAGAAAGTAGCTGTTTAGGAAGTCCTGTGCTTTGCACTGATTTGTGTTTTCTTACCAACATCTTTCAATAGGTTGATGGGAATGTTAGCACAATCTACTGTCAGAACCTGTGTCTGCTCGCTAAACTGTTCCTGGACCACAAGACCCTCTACTACGATGTGGAGCCCTTCCTTTTCTACGTCCTCACCCAGAACGACAGTAAAGGCTGCCACCTTGTTGGCTACTTCTCCAAGGTAGTATGGCTTTCAGTTCATCTTCCCCCGCTCAACTTCTCTGCAAAGATCTATTCTGTCTGGATTTTGTGTTTTCTTGACACTCCCACTAGTTTTAAGCAAAATACAGCTCTGTTGTCAGATTATATAAACACTTACGCCAATATATATATATATTTATTCAGATTAAATGAAGCTGAAATAACTTCCTAAAACATACAAATGCTCATGTGGTGTCCCAGATAAATAGTGGCTGCTGTGAGCACCATTGTCCCTCTGTGGAGTTTGCCTCTGCAGGTGCTCCCATTAACATGCCACCTCACTGCCAAAGCACAGCAGTTAGGGAGCAGACACAGCATCATTAACACCCAGCTCACACCCACACAGACCTGCTTTATAACGTGGTTCCATTATTATTTTTCTTTTTTTCCTCTAATGGTTAAATGTGTCTGTCTTTCTTCTCTTCAGGAGAAGCACTGTCAACAGAAATACAACGTATCATGCATCATGATTCTTCCACAGTACCAGCGCAAGGGCTATGGGCGTTTTCTCATCGACTTCAGTAAGAGCTGCTTATTTTCTAAAAAGAAATAGAATGATCACAGTTTGAAATGAGAATATTGGGCTCACTTTAACTAAACACTGATGGTTCCTCTTTTCATAGACATAATGACTAAATTCAAACATTTGGCTCATGATGCCCTTGTCTCCGGTTCCTCCTTCCCTGCAGGCTACTTGCTGTCAAAGCGAGAGGGACAGCCAGGCTCTCCGGAGAAGCCTCTGTCGGACTTAGGTCGGCTGTCTTACATGGCCTACTGGCGTAGCGTGGTGCTGGAGTGTCTCCACGAGCTCCGCGACCGGCAGATCACCATACGACAGCTCAGCAAACTGACGGGGATCTGCCCCCAGGACATCACCACCACCCTGCATAGCCTCAACATGCTGGAGCAGCGGGGAGACCGGTCAGAAATATACTCCATAGTTTTTTTTATATGGCCCAAATATAAACAAAGTCGTTCTGCTTGTGCTGCTATTGCCTAATTTTTTTTTTTTAATTGAAATGCTGATTTTGCTGGTTTTCAGTCTAAGCAGCCAAAAGTTTTACTAAGGTGACCCAGTGTAATTTGAGAAAGACCAAGCGAAAATATGCAGTAAATGCGGTTACAGTAGACTCAGATTTTTGATGTGGAACAAGTATTTCAGTGGCAGCACCAAGAAAGCAAAACAGAAAAGCCTTCTTATGGAGGTACACAGACATGTCAGTGAAAAGTTTGGTTCCCCTCGTGAGGTTTTTTTTTTTTTATAAAAAAAAAGCCTAAAGTCTTAAAAGATTAGAATTGAGATTTCAAAAACAGCCATACAAATTTCGTGACACTGAAACTTAACATTCAAACGACGTTTGAACAAACAGTACATAAACCTATATTTTCACATGCATTGCATAAGCTGGTTAAGCTGCATTACTTTGACTGCACCCCAGACACTCAGCTATGATGCTAGTGGTAATGGGATCTCACATGCTGTCCAGAGTCACACGGACAGCCACTTGTGATTTTAATCAGTTAATTGTCCAGAGCCAGGTTGCACAGCACTCTCCTGGTGTTTGTAGTGGTACCACCAGAGTCAGGCTGTCCAGCTGTTAGGATGTTAGCTAGTGGATCAGTGGCAACGTGCACCTTCACTGTTCCCAAAATTAATTTTCAGCAAAACAAAGATTTGTTTTTTCTTATGTTATTGGGCCTCATAGACCTACAAAACAACAACATAAAAGTTGACTTGCATCTAACTGCAAAGTACACTATGTGCAGAAATGTCACAGTTTGTAAACTGAGCTTACCAAGCACATGTGTATTGTGCCAGATGTTAAAAAAGCAGCTTCTTGGTACTCTAAACCTTTAACTGTGTTGTCAAAAAAAGATCTATTTTATTTATCCTGAATATTTGGATGACTGTATCACAGATGTGTTGATTTGTGTCAAATAATGCAGCGAAGACTCTGTGTCTTTACTGTATGTGGGCTTACTGCACTTACTGTCAGTTATTTTTGGGTGCACCACAAAAAACACATGCGTGCAGGGTTTTTCCTGACTGAGAATAGATCTTTGGGGGCTGGTGGCTGCGCATGTAAGCATCAGTGCTCTGCACGGCGTAAAGATTATAGTGCAGCAGATAAGTGAAATGATCTTTCAGAAGTGCATATATGCACTAAGTCTGACTGTCCCTCTGCAGCCAGTTAAGAGTTTTGCCATTTGTCCATTGTTTATTTTAGAAGGTTTTACTCTTGATTTGGGCTTGTGAGTATAAAAGTAAGTCAAATTTGTAACTTAAAAACTTCTTGGTCTCATGAAAAGCAAAGTAAGCGCAATGAGATGTTGCTCCAATGGCAATGCTGTGCAGGTCAAGGTTTTTTTTTTTTACCTCTTTGAAAGCACCATGATGCATGCAGCTAGGTAATGTATTCCATGCGTGAAGACTTTTCTTTTATTCTAAAATTTGGCTGACACAACTTGTCTTCACTTTGTTTTTTTTGTTTAAACAAAAAAATCAGTCAAATGTGTATGTTTTGACATTTAGATCATTCAAAAATGTAAGACTTTGTCCTTCTACTTTATCCTTACTTGTTTTTTTAATCATAAAAGAGTTTATGTACCAATTTTGGTCCTTGTATCCACCTGTGAATGATTTATCTGCTGCACTGGATGTGCTCTCTTACAGCTTTGTCGGTTTTATAGACAAACATGTCTGTTGTGGCTGAGTAAATAGAAGCCCAATTGACGTAATTGGTTAAAAAATAGTTTAACTGCACTGCTCGTTATTTTCCTTTGGCTCGTGCTAATACCTCTATGGGGAAAGCAAAATGTTTTTATCCAAGGAAAAAAACAAAAAATCCCTGAACAGTTGGCATAGCTGCACATATCTGCACATTTACCTCCACAGCCATATTTGTCTGCAATGTATCGATGCTTCAATGTAGAAAAATGTGCGTACGGAGGGCTCATGCTCCCGTCTGTTTTTGCTTTGACTTTGTTAGACTCATCCTGATGCGAAGGGAGAAGCTGGTGGCCAACCACATGGCTCGTCTAAAGGCCCGGCCACGACAGCTGGACGTCGACCCCGAGTGTCTCCGCTGGACTCCTGTCATAGTAACCAACACCGTGGTCTCTGATGCTGATGGAGATGATGACGACGATGATGATGAGGAGGAGGAGGATGAGGAACCAAAGAAAGAGACTCGCAAGGAGGTAAAGATTGCCATTGCATTTGTGAAGATAATAAATTGGAGTCAGACTTGCTTTCTGGTGTAATTAATTTAATTGTGTATTTTCTAAACAGATTAAGCCGAGTCACAAGGTCCCACAGATGTCCTGGCATGTGCGGCAAGGGAAGAAGGATGAAGAAGAGGAGGAGGAAAGGAAGACCTTTCTAGGATTTCCGATTGGCCAAAGCTCTCCAATTCCCCCTCCAGTCCGATGCCCACCGCCTGTACCAGAACCACCACGACCCCCTCCGCCAACAAATGGCGAACGCAGGCCACGAGGGCGCCCGCCCAAAAACTGGCCTTGGGGTAAGGTGAAGGACAGCGCGCGGGTGGGACGGCCACCCAAAATCCATCCAGTAGAGGATGAAGATGATGAGGACGAGGACAGGTCAGAGGGGGTAAAAACCACAGGCACTGTCAACAGCCCACCCTCCCTTTTCTCCTTGGACAGACAAGCGGACACGACAGCCTTTCACACACTCGACATGAGCAGGCACCCTTCCATAACCCCCACGAGACGAGGCCGGCCACCGAGGAAAAAGAGAGGCCCGAAGCCCAGGCTGATAGAAGGTCCCGGAGAGGGTCACCCACAGCTTCCTGTGATTCCCAGGCTGAGCGAGTCTTCTCCAGTCAGGAAGAGCCGCTTCAGTGAAAGCAGCGAAGAAGAGGAGGATGACGATGATGAAGATGACGAAGAGAGGGGATGCTCCCCCCCTATGCTCACCAAGTCAGGGCTCAAATGCAAGGTTAGACATGAACAGTTTTCTATTTTCAGCTATCATAATAATAATATGATAATCGCAAAAGTAGCTTCCTGCTTGTGAAGTTGTCAGTTTGCTCTAAAGCTCCTTAGCACATCTTAATCCCTTGTCCCGTTTCTACCCAGAAGCCCATGAGGAAGCGCCGCTTTCGCCCGCGCAGCCACCCTCACAGCAGCGTGGTGACTGAGACCATTTCGGAGACCACGGAGGTGTTGGATGAGCCTTTTGTAGACTCTGACTCAGAGAGGCCTATGCCCAGGCTGGAGGAGGAGACTCCACTGGGTCACCCGCTGCGCCGCTACCCCCAACCGCAGTCTGCTCTGAGGTTGTCTGACCCTGCGCCAAAGAGGGGCCGACTCTCCAACCTCACAGATTCGGAGGAAGATGGTGAGCAGTGATGAAATGTGCAGGACTACCCATGTATGGACTAATCGTACATGCATGGGTAGGACTTTGACATGGCAATTCCAAAACCTTTGTGTTAGCCTGCTTTTTTCCATTCCACAACCAGTTTTAATGTGTGTTTCTGGTTATTGCTTTGATGCTGGCATAGTTGTGTCCAAGTTTAAGGTTGTCCTGGAGATTACTGAGGTAGTCTGCCTCCTTCGTTATTCCAGCCGCTCTGTTAAGCGTGCCAATGCTCTGAAAAAAAACTGCAAATTGTAGTTGAGTTTTAACAGAGGCTTCTGTCTTGGATTGCAGCCTCTCAGTCCATGGCAATGTAAAACTCACCTAATGTTGGACAATGATAAAAATATTCCAGTAACTTCCCATTTATGAGAGATGACAATCCTAACGATGTCTGCATGGGGAGGGTGAAAGCTTGGGTCTTCTTCCTGGCCTTGTGATAGTGGTGACATCTCCAAGTAACTTCTACTCTGATGTACAGTTGTCTGAACTGATGATTTTGGATGAGTTACTGGCACCTACTGACATTCACTGGTTAAGATGGAGTTTAGTTATTTAGTCTGTTCAGAGGAATAGTTGGAAAGCCATCACATTTATTTTCACAGTCTGGCCAGAATTTGTGCAGTAGCTGTATCTAACCACTTCATCTTCTCTCCTTTGCAGAGCTAACAACTATGCCGAAGTCTGTAGCTGCTTTGACAGCAACCCCATCAGAGACCCTTGGGGCCAACCCTGACATCCCAGTCAAAAAGAAGAAAGGCTGGCCCAAAGGAAAGAGCCGCAAACCACAGCACTGGAAGAAAAGAGGCAAGCCACCTGGCACAGGACCCAACCAGAGAGCAGCTGCAGACGGCCAGGCCCAAAGTGGGAATCCTCAGCAACCCAAAATCAAGATGAAGCCTGGTCGCAAGCCCCGGAGCTGGTACTTGCAGCGGGCCCAGGAGGAGGCAGACAGGCAGGAGCAGGAAAGACAAAGGTTGCTAGAGCAGCAGCAGACGGACAAAGTTCCTCAGCTGCTGCAGACGGATGACCGGAACAGCAAGCAAGTCTGCAGAACTAACACGGACAGAGACGTCAAACAAAAAGACTCTGACGAAGAAGATGACTATCTCCCTAAGCCCGTTGAACAAAAGATGCCCAGAAAGCGGGGGAGACCGCCCAAGAACCGCCAGCCACCACAGCCTACCCCCAAACCACCTCCCACCTCTGACCCGGAAGAAGAGGAGGAAGATGATGAGGAGGACATCGAGCGAGCCTGGGAAGAGGACAAACCTAGCCGGCCACCATCCCGTCCACTGCTTTCCCCTTCTTCCTCTTCTTCCACCTCAGGGCCCCGGGCCCCGCAGTCCCGGCCTCAGGACACAGATATGGGTGACAGAGAGGAAGACGATGATGATGAGGAAAGGGAGGAAGAGGAGTGTGGCAGCATGGGCAGTGGTGGTGGTAGCGTGAACAGGCGAGCGGCGGTCACGCCGGGTTCAGGAAGCCGGCGAAGTGACGACCACGATGCAGACGATGAGGGTGACGGGCATTTAGAAGACAAGAGCAGCAGCAGTAAAAAGAGAAAAAGTCCGGACTCTGAAGACGAAGACGACGATGAAGACGAGGAGGAGGAGTCTGCCTCGCACGCAAACTCGCCTCCAGTCAAAGAAGAACCCCCAGGTGTAGAGCCTTTTTTAGGCATGGAGAACAGCGTGGCCCAGGAGTATGTCAGCAAACAGGAGGAGGAAGAGGAGGAGGAGGAGGCTGAGGAAAGGGTGCAGGAGACCAAGTGCCGGCCCCCCTCAGCAGACCCTCAGCAGGAGGAAAGGAGGCGCAGAGAGCAGGAGGAGTCTGCTGCGGCGGCGGCGGCGGTGGAAACGGTCACGGCCATGTCTGTTCCTTCTGAGCCAATGGAGCTGCAGCCTCTGCACCCGGATGATAAAGACGTCACACTTTTGATGGAACCCCAGCATCCGCACTCCCACCCTCACCAGCACCCTGACTTCAAGGAGGAGCTTGGCCACCATCACACGCACCACTCACATCACCACTCCAATGAGCTGGACCTGGAGACTATGCAGGCTGTTCAGTCCCTGACGCAGGGGGAAGCCCAGGACGAGGAAACTGAGCCCCAGCCACACCACGGCGCTTACCAGGACTGTGAAGAGACCCTAGCCGCCTGCCGGACCCTGCAGAGCTACAGTCACACGGGCGAGCCTGAAGAGGAGACCCTAGCCTTAGTAGAGGAATGTGGAGCCTCCCAGCACAGCAGCCCCCTCCCTAATCCACCAGTGCCCCCGCTGCCCAGTCAGTCTGTGCGCTCTGTGAACAGCCCGGGGCTGCAATCGGGCATCGTGGATACGACACCAGCAGGGCAAAGGGGTGGAACTCCTGGCCCCACCGGAGCAGGGAGCAGTGGCGGTGGCGCTGGAGGTGGCTACACACAGATCACTCCAGAGCATCCCAGTTCGCTTTCTGCCCCCTCTCAGCAGAACATGGAGACGTCGCCGATGATGGATGTGCCGTCTGTGTCGGACCACTCGCAGCAGGTGGTGGACAGTGGCTTCAGTGACCTGGGCAGCATTGAAAGCACTACAGAGAATTATGACAACCCCAGCAGCTACGACTCCACCATGGGTGGAGGGGGCAATGGAACAGGAAATGGAGGCAATGGAGGAGGAATGTCTGCTGCCGTGGTCGCCGGGGCTTCAACGGCTTCAGCGTCCTCGGCGTCCTCTTCTTCCAGCTCTGCAACCCCTTCTTCCTCCTCTCAGTCAAACAGCTGCTCCTTCGTGCCAGCCCCCAGCCTCACATCTTCCACAGGAAATGCCGCATCCCAGCTAGCGATGGGCAGCTGTAGCCTCATTCAGCAAACAGGACCAGGGCCCAACAGTGGACCAGGTGCCAGCAACGTGGGCAGTGCTGTGCCCCAGCCCCCGCCTCCCCCACCGCCATCCAACACCCCCAGCTGTGGCATTAAGTCTCCTCAGAGCTGTGGTGTGATTGAGAGGCCTCCCAGCACCAACCAGCAGCAGCAGCAGCAGCAATCAACAAAAAAGGTTCCTCAACAGCAGCAACAAGCGCCCAACCCTCAGCCTCCACCCTCGGCCCCGCCACCACCACCACAGCAGGCCTTGTCCCAGTGCAGCATGGGCAATGGCTTTGCCTCCACGCCCATGATCATGGAGATTCCAGAGAGCGGAGGTGGAGGAGGGGGCCGCACCCTGTATGAGCGCATGGGTCAGGACTTTGGTACAGGGGGCTACCCCCAGCCCTCGGCAACATTCAGCCTGGCCAAACTCCAGCAGCTCACCAACACCATCATGGAGCCCCACGGCATGCCCTACTCTCACTCCGCTGCTGTTACCTCCTATGCCACTAGTGTTTCTCTCTCCAATCCTGGGCTGGCCCCTTCACCCCACACTCCCCTTCCTCAGGGGCAGCCCACTATGACCCCACCTCCTAACCTTAGCTCTGGCTCCATGAACCTGGGCTCTCTGCAGCTGCAATGCAACATGCCCACGACCAACATTGGCCTAGGACCTCCACCGCACACACAGCGGCTGCAGGGCCAGATGACTACCGTCAAAGGCCACATTTCCATTCGGTCCAAAGCCACTCAGCAGCTGGCCCCGGCCCCGCACCAGCAGCAGCTCTATAGCCGCAGCTCGGGGACCGTGGCCATGCAGGGTACGCCGCGCACCTTGGCCGTGCAGCGCGGCATGATGCCAAACCTCATGCCCACGGCACCGTATAATTCTATGAACATGACGACTCTGAACCCCATGTCAGCCAGCTACCGAATGGCTCAGCCTATGATGAACAGTGGCTATCACAGCAACCCCGCATACATGAATCAGCCAGCTCAGTACCCCATGCAAATGCAGGTGGGCATGATGGGAGGGCAGGGCTACCCACAGCAGCCTATGCAGCCCAATCACCATGGGAACATGATGTACACTGGCCCCTCCCATCACAGCTATCCAAAACAGCCACATTACATGAGCAGATGAGCAGCCAAGAAGTGAAAAAAGGAGACAGAAAGGGGCCAGAGCGTATGCTCGCTGTACTCTAAATGTCCATTAGTCCTGTTCACCCTCTCCAGTGCCTCAGAGGCACCAGTGGAGTGAAGGTGATGGGGACAGAGAGGGTCTTTGGGTTTCCTGTTTTTTGTTTTTGTTTTTTCTGTGTTGTCATTTTGTCCCTTTTTTATTTGGGCTCGTCTCCCCCTCCCCTCCCAGCTGGCTGTGTATGGGAGTATTTGGGCAGGATTTGGTGTGTACGTGGACCTCGGCCGTGCCGTGGAGCTTCAGGCCAGGCCAGCACACAGGCCCAGGAGTCCACTCCTCCTCTCGACACTGAGGAGGACAGTAAGGAACGACGAAGTATGACGAGGAAAAGTCCACAGAAAAGTCCACAAGGTACAGGAGTACCTGGCCTGGTCAGACTGTGAACGGTGGTTACTGAGTATATTCAACCATGCACACAATCTTTTAACATAGGAAGCCTTACCTTGAAAAAAGAGACGATGAAACATTGCAGGCGGACTGTTGTTTTATGTTAAAAATACTGTTGACCTTATTTTTGTTGTTGTTTTTGTTTGTTTGTTTGTTTTTTAATACGTGTGTGCAGTCCGACCTCCTTACATGCTTTGATCTTTATACGCGTGGCATTCTGAAATGGTGATTGCACCCTCTTGCTCTCTCCGAAATGCCCAAACATCTCCGGCGCCGCTCGGCCCCACGGCTTTTCGTGAGTTCCAGAAGAGCACAGTGGAGCAGGGCCTCGGGTGTTTGAGGTGTTTGACTGTTTTCCAGAGTCTCTGTCTTCCTGGATGGACAGTGTTGTACCAAAAACACAGCAAAGACACAGAAGAGACTAGCGTGTTACTGTCATATTATATATCCATAAATGAAACAAGTAGCATTATTTTCCAGTTTGCCGCGACTCTGAAACATTTCGATGTAAATATTCTGGTACTTCCCAATATTCAGCACACACACACATACAAACACACATATATATATATATACATACATACATACAAACACACACTGACTAGCTGTCTCCAGTTGGTGGCTAGCTCAGGAAACATTCAACTGTTTTTGTCCACACTCCACTGACAGATGGTATACAATGTCAGCCTTTTTTTTAGCAGCTTAGGGAATGCAGAACAAACGGTGGGATTTCCATGTAACTACTTTAAGGAAAGTCGGTTAACTATAGGTGACCTCGCCTCCTTAAGTGTTAGTGACCCAAAGAGGTCGAGGAGTCTGCTTCTGAATGGTGTGTTTTTTGTAAAATGTGTTTTTTCTTTTGGGTTTTTTTTTTTATTTTGTTTTTGTTATTGTTGTTGTTTCTGTGCTCCCATTGGCTAAAAATGTGGCAGCGGACGGTTAGCCTTTGTGAAGGTGTGCCTGAATGCTCGATCTAGCGCGAGGTTTGGCCCTGGGATTGTAGCTCGGTTATAGAAGCAGGGTCGGAGGCAAGGATCGGAGGTCCCGTAGGGTCGTGGTTGACTTTGTTGGGCCGCGTACCGGTATTCTTAGTCAAAAGAGGAGTATTCATTTGTCATACAGACCTGGCATACAAACTTTCTTTGTGTGTATTCTGTTCTGTATTTACTTTTTTTGGTTTCATTTCTTTTCTGAATTTTGTCAGACTGGGCAGCTTTCTTTTATGACACAAGCTGACTCTTTTTGACTTTAGAAACCTATTGTAGAGAAAATGTTTTTTCTATAATATAAAAGGAAATTCTGACATTGATATTGGTACTGTCATTTTTTTCACTTCTGTTTCAGGAAACGACAAAAAAAGCATATTTTTTAGCTCGCCTCTTGGGTAATAATTACTAAGAAACTCAAAATTTAAAAAAATTACCACTCACTTTTAGTGACTTTAAGATGCCTTTAACCTCTCCATTCCATCTCATCTCTAGAGTTTTTCTATCTTTGTGTAGTATATTAATGCTATTTTAAACAAAAGGACTACAAATATCTAAAGGTTACTCGGCATTCTTTTTGTTTTCTTTTTTTTTGTTTTTTTTACTTCTGTGTGTGCATAGGATGACTTCCTTACATTTAAGAGGCATGTAAAAATGAGCTCAGTATATTTCTGTCTGTTTATATTGCTTCCCTTTTTGTATCCTTTGTAATTGTACATGTTGCGTTGTATGCTAAGAGAGAGCGCAAAATAAAGAGGGTGGGGGGACGGGACAGCTGGGCACACAGTGAAGGTTGATTTGAGCTCAGCTGCCTCAACTCTCGACTCTGTCCCTGTATGTATTTCCATTTTTTTCCATTTTGTTTTTCTTTCTTAGCAAGTACTTTCAAAGAACTCTGTACATTTTAACATAAAATGAAAATAAATTATGTTGAGCCATTCATGTATCCTTTGAGTTTAGCCTGATTCAGTGCTACGTCACCTCAACCCCCTCACGTTTTCCCAAAAAGTGCGGGGAAAAGTTACACATTCAGCTTTTTTTTTTTATTAAGTATGATGGCCTTGTGCAGGTTGTGTACAGAGCAACTTTTGACAATCAACTTCGAGCAAAACAAAAGTCTGAATTTAAAAAAATAAATAAAATCACACATAACATGAGCTGAACAATCAACTAGATGTTAGTCACTGCTACTTTCCACAAGTTTATAACTTCTAGATTTACTAAATTTGTCCAAAGAAAAAAATGTTCTCAAGTGCTTCTAACCTATTTTTTTTTTTCTTGAAAGACCCTGTGTCAAAATCTAGATTAGATTATAAACTAAAGGTCACATTTCATTTAAAAATGGTTAAATTATCCATGTAATGTCAAACCTAATCTTAAACCTAAAACTCCTTTTAATGAAGAAAAGTAATTGCCTGAAAGCATCTTTAGTTAGTTTGGAAGTCAAAAACTGATCGTGAAGGTGAGTGGGTGTTGTTAGTGACCAGTTTTTGGCTCAAGTGGAAATTGGACGACCCGGCAGTTCTCGTCTGATTGAAATACTACTCTGATGATAATTAAATGCTCTCTGAATAATTAATTAATTTTACCCCATAATTGGGAAGCACTGATCTAATGCTTCAGCTACAAATTACAAATGGAAGTGCTTTGAACATGTATGGCCACTAGATGTCAATGTAGAATTAATGTTTTCTCATTGCCCAAACTGCCCAATGGGGGGGAAAAAAGCTTACTGTCTGACATGAATACAGTTGGTGAACCTCTCGTCAGCAGATGTAGCTGATAACATTTACCAAGCACTGTACTTTTCATATACTTAAAGTTTGAGATACAACTTTTAATACAGAACTTTTACTAGTGCTGTTCTGTCTACTGATTCTCTGTTCAGGTATCACAATACTCAATGCTATATCTCTTGTAAATGGCTTCAAATTCTTCATGCTAGTTTTGCTGTTCTGATGGCACTATAAGCACATGAGTAGTTTAGGCTTGAAATGACACTTGCAATATGTTATGACCCCATCTTGTGGCTTTTTCTTTAAAGGGACAAAGAAATACTCTTTTCTGGAAAACTTTAAAATGAGTGATCTGCTCAATAATTTAAACATTCAGCTGGAATTTAATAGACTCATGGTTTTTGTATTCTGAAAAGTCTAGACACATCATCAGTGATGCTCCTGCAGTCATTCATTTTGAGTCTTTCAACATCACAAATCCTCCCGTCAGATGGGTACCAACTATCTGTAGTATAACATCCTCCTGCTGGCAGTCAGCAGCAGTGGCCAGCCACTACTCACTTGGTCTGCCTGCCAGCTCAACCTTTCCTTCCTACTTCATATCCAATAGGAAGCTCTTTCTGCTCCCCCCCAGTCTTCCCAATTTCCTCCTTATTTTCTCTCCGTTAGTCAACAGCTTCCACACTGATTAGACAGGGAGACCTCTGTACTTGTCTGCCCATCTTTATCCCTACAGTCCTGCACCAGCTCTTTGTAGTGCTTCCTCTCAAATGCCTCCTTCCAGCCACCTTCTTAGGTACTTGTTAATTTTCCCTCCACCTCTTCCACCACTGTAAGTGGGACTTTATACACTTTCGTCCGCTACGTCGCTACGAGCAGGCCCTGTTGGTACAGCCATGTCTTACACTTCCCCAGGTATCCAGTTTTTTCAGTACTCTTCAGCTTTGCTTCCCCCTCAGTCCTGTGGACATGGTTGTCCCTTAGCACCTTGTCATACCACTTTCCCAGATAATTTACGAGATTGTCCTTGATGCTTGGATGATTTTGCCTTGCATAAGCAGATGGCACTTGTCAGTAATTTTGAGTTTCATAATGATCACGCTCCCTTATTTCTTTGGGATGTATGTAATCTTAGGCAATGTTACCACCTTATCAAGTCTGGCTAGAACCAGTCTTGTCTGCACAATGTCTGGGAAGATGTTGTGATTGTGATGTCATCCATGAAGCCCCTTTTAACCTATTGTTGCACCCCTGTATCCATTGCTGGACCTCTGGGTACCCTTTCAGTTGCTGTAATGATAAAGTTCATGTTCAAGATGGGGGAGACTTTGAAGGTATAGTGCTGGGTCTTGGGGCTAAAACTGCTCAAGCATTTTTTTGTCACTTCATGTACTTCTTTCCATGTTGGTTTTGAGAATGAAGGTGGGGGGTTCTGCCATGCCCGTTTCTGGGTTGTTGCCAAGGGGTAGGTTTTATCAGGCTCAGTATGTGTCCTTTAGGAATTGAAGGGAAGTTGTAGGGATATTTAATGAAATGGGCTTTACTCTTCTTCTTTTCCTTGCTCATTTTTTTTTCTTCTTTCTTCTTAGTCGGCTGAGGCATTCCTGAAGGCTGCTTCTGAGTTTATTTATGTCTTCCCTTTCCCCGGGGCTGCTTATTTTGTACCTCCTTTTAACACTCTTGATCCCTTTGCTTAAGTTGTTGATCTCCTTTCTTGTGTTTGGTTGTTTTAATGCTTTCGTGTAGAGCTGCTCAAAAGCAGCTCAAAATCAAACAAAAACTTTACTGAAATTTGGAATATTGACTCATATCATCTGAAACATGATAAAGAGTTGGGACAGTTATGTGTTACAGTTATATGTCTTTGCTGTGGCAAAGACATAGTGTTAGTTTTTTTATCTGTGTATTCGCTGCACTGTGTACACAACTTGCAATTGATATGTTATTAAGAATGAGCATGAGCCCAAAGTTGCTCTTGTGCATGGGTTCTTTGTTTGTCTAAATCACATTTGATAATCTTTACAGTGAACGTTAGTATAAGGCATCGCTAAGTCTCACTTTATTATGGATAAAGTATGCATAACCCCCCTAATGGATATCAGATTGTGGGCTATGTGCATTTTTGTCTTTGCCTTTACAATTTCACGGTGTTTCTTTTTTTAATACACGTAAAAATGAATAATAAGAGACAGACTATAGTGCGTTGTATTGTGGAGGCTGATGTAGTCCCTCCTTATGTAAATATTCCTATATTTGTTTGAATCGAAAAAGAGCTCCACAAGATGAAATCTGATCCTGCAAACAAAATGTCAGACCAGGTACATCTTAAAACCAATCAGCGGGTGATTTTTACTGGTGTTTACCGTCGTTCTCCCGCTATGAACCAATCACAGCCAAGTCACGAGCCACCAGTTTCCGCACTGTTGGCCTATGCCTCTATTAAGAAGGCGGGATTTTACACTTGGCCTGTCTTCTGATTGGTTCACTCTGCTCTGCCATCCTTCCTCACTCAGGATCTGCTGCTCCACCTAACGGGAAGCAACGTCGGCTTAATCTTTCATTGACAGAAAAAAAAGGTGAAAGGCGAGACGAAAACGTCAGAAAATTGTCTTCGGTGAGTCACTTGCAATTTTAAAAATGATTCCAGCGGCAAATTACAATTTTATTCGTCAAAAAAGCATCGTTATTTTAACGTATTTTAACCCCCTGGACCCAGTGACGGAGCTTTCTGTCATGAGACTGAAGCAGGAGGAGGGACGGAGGTAGCATCTCGTACAGAGAGATGGAGGCCTTCATCTACAATCTAATAGAAACAGCTAGCTAGTTAGTTACACGCCTGTTTTTCTTAAACTTGATAGTTTAGCAGTTGCAGTTATTTTAGTTGTAGAGTTATATCCGGTTAAAACTTGATAGCTTTGCCGCATGTATAATTTATATTCTGGGGTCACATTTCTCAGCCATCGTAAGTTAGTGTTTCTTAATTTCTGAAACCTTGAACTTCAGTCTCAGCTCAGTAGACCTGCTCTGTTACTTGAGCCGTTCTCTTCTATAAACTAAGCACAGTGTATAGACAGTATTATCCGGAGAGCAAAGCATGGTACGCCCAGTGTCATGTGAGAATAGGGTCTGTCTTCGGGTAAAATTCTCCATTGCGCCTGCTACCTCACTGTCACACTTGATGGTTTACTGCGACACTTAAATAACCTTCTTATTCTGTTCTTTATGTTAACAGAAGGCATGGTGTGTTTGTCTGAGCATTTTCTCATTTAAAAACCTCTGGTGGTCTCTTGTTTTTCCCTCCCAACAGCCTTTAGCCACAATGATCCACAGCTTGTTCCTAATTAACGCTTCAGGGGATATTTTCCTGGAGAAGCACTGGAAAAGTGTGGTCAGCCGCTCCGTGTGCGACTACTTCTTTGAGGCCCAGGAGCGAGCTACTGAGCCAGAGAATGTCCCACCAGTTATCCCCACGCCTCATCACTACCTTATCAGTGTGCTCAGGCATCACATCTACTTTGTGGCGGTCATCCAGAGTGAGGTCCCGCCGCTCTTTGTCATCGAGTTCCTGCACAGAGTCGTAGACACCTTTCAGGTTGTTCCTCCCCTCTCATGTATGTTTCTGTCTACTTTTATCATTATTTGAAGTTAACTAAAAGTGCATATCCTGCTTGTGTGCTTTGTTCTCAGGACTATTTTGGAGTGTGTACAGAGGCGGCCATCAAGGACAATGTGGTAGTAGTCTATGAACTACTGGAGGAGATGCTGGATAACGGGTTTCCTCTGGCCACAGAGTCCAACATTCTTAAAGAACTCATTAAGCCTCCTACCATCCTCCGCACCATGGTCAACACCATCACAGGTCTTTCAGTCTTTTATTTGTGCTGCTTTTAATGTTGCCTGAAATCAGGAAGTAATGCTTTGTTCATACACAGCTGAGACTTCTTTCAGTAACAATTACAGTTCATCTAAATAGCACTGAATGAATTCAATTGACAGTGTGAGCCATGGCTTATGCAGGATATTACAGCAGCTGTTTGACTCTGTGTGCATGATCCTATACTGTTGTTAATTTCTGCTTCCAGGCAGCACCAATGTGGGTGAACAGCTCCCTACAGGCCAGCTGTCTGTAGTCCCCTGGCGGCGCACTGGGGTCAAGTACACAAACAATGAAGCTTATTTTGACGTGGTGGAGGAGATCGATGCGATCATCGATAAATCTGGTATTTCTTTTCAACTGTTTGTTGTGAAACATTTCACTGTTTGCTTGAATTATAATGCATGGGAGACATAGTAATTATTAATCCGCATTTAATCGGAAAGGCAGTAGCTCCATAGTGTAGTAGTTTGCACATTTGCTTAACAAGTGAAAGATCTCTGGTTCACTCCTTTTGGGGCTGCATCAGGAGGGGTATAAAATCTCTGCCAAATCAAACATGCAGAGCTACCTGCTGTGGTGACCTCTTGTGAATCAGGAAGAACCTGGAAGGAGTTTCTAGTCAATCAGTCAAAAAATAAAGAAAATGGCCAATACAATACATAAAATGTCAGCTTTACAACACAATTATTTGTACTTGCCTTCTCTTCTAACATGTTTTTTGCTTTCTGTTGTTGTCTCTAATCAACTCCACCCCCATAGGCTCCACCATCACAGCAGAAATACAGGGAGTCATTGATGCCTGCGTTAAATTGACGGGCATGCCTGATCTTACCCTCTCATTCATGGTGAGTTTCTTTTTTTCACAAACTCTATATTGTTATATTTTAAGCCTGTGAACTCTCCAGACAAATAACAGATGATTACAAATGGTCATAACTGTATAGCAAGCAGGGGGTTCTCCAAGGTGCAGCTTGGAAACATTTAAATCAATGTGCTGTACATTACAATTAATATTCACAGTAAAAGTCAAACATACAGTAACATTTACTTCCAAATATGTCATACCCACACTGTGCACATTTTGGACCCGAGTACTGAGAGGAGCTCAGCTGCCAGAGAATGTATTTATTTTCTTTTATACCACAGCATGCAGGGAGCTGATTTTCCAGAGTATCTGCACTTTGCTTCACAGTTTTGATGTTAAAACCTCCTGATAAAAGCTTCCTATAATATGCAAGTAGGGCTGCACAAGTAATCACATTTTAATCTTGATTACAATTTTGGCTTCCCACAATTGGGAGTAAAAACACAGCTGTCCAACACTGAAAATGTGTGCTCTGCCAAAAGAACACAAAGCCAAAGCAAATCAAGCTCTCCAAAAATCACTGCCTGACGATGTGCCTACATGAGCCCGTCATAGCTATTTCCTGCACCACGCCATGTGACGTTTCCTCGACTAGTCTGGACAAGTAAATGTATGTTACAGTGATGTTAACAAGAGCAAATTGCTTGTGCCGAAAGCTGACAATGTTTCCATGCACTTATTTTTTTCTCATTCTGTGATGGCATATTTATTTCTTTAGTTATACTCTATTTTGGGCAAAACCTTTTTTAGTACAAAGTCAAAAATGTAATCGTGCAGTTCTCCAATGCAAGACAGAAACACACTTCAGTAATCAAACTTCAGCTCAAGTGATCAGCTTCTCCCTCTCTCTCCCTGCATTGCCTCTTTCTTCCTGTCTCTTTGTTCTTTCTGACTCTTGCCTGGAGGTCCTTGTTGAAGTCTCTAGCAAGAGTTTGTGATCATGATGTGGTTTTTGTTATCCGTTACAATAGGAAAAAAATGAAACTAAGGAGGTCAAGAAAAAGCATGCCCCATGAGGGCAACTGAAATGCTCTCTGAGACTTTGACGTCTGCTGACTCGAGGTCTGCTTCTCAGAGAGGCAACCGTCCAGATGTGGTAGTTCACTGTGCAGCAGATAAGACTGATTTTATAGGTAGATAAAGTTAAAATTACTTAAAATATGTTGAAAGAAATAGGCTTTGATATGTGGAGGATTATTCCATTATGAATTTAATAAAAACAACGACGTGCGCATTTGATTATTTCATTTAAACAATCTGATCGATATTATGAGTGGACCTCTATTGGACTTTAAAACAACAGTCAACCTGTCTGTTTATAGCGTAGCTCTGCTATCACAGCACAGCCAGTTTTGACTAGAGGAAAGGTCAGCGGTCAGTGTAAGTCAGACTCAACTGAGTTTTGGTTTTAGGTTACTCTCCTGCCTACTTTATTTACAAGGTTTAATTGTTGCATCCAACAGTTATGGTGTCCAACAGTTTGAAATATTCAGTGCAAATTCCTTTGAAGAGTGTCTAATCTGAACGTCCACAAAAATTTACAGTGAAACTTGCTGACGAAAATCAAACGTTTCATGCAGTAACATCACAACTGTGTAAAGTGTTGCTGGAATAAGTGCTGTATGTTCTTACAGTGTACACTGGGTAAATACCAAAAAGAAATGGAAAGATATTAAAAGTATTTTAATGTTTTTGAAACTTCACCACTAATCTTCCTGACCCACTGCATTTCTTTCGCAGAATCCACGACTGCTGGATGATGTCAGTTTCCACCCATGTGTTCGGTTCAAGCGCTGGGAAGCCGAGCGGATCCTCTCCTTCATCCCACCCGATGGAAACTTCCGGTTGCTCTCCTACCACGTCAGCTCTCAGAAGTTAGTACTTTGCTGTGACACAGGCAACATACAACCGTTCATTTTCTAGTTCAGAACCCTGCTTTGGTTTGTGGAATCTGTCTTACTTTCCTGTTCACCAGAGAGGGGTGTTGCAGCCCCAGCCAGTGATAGATGGACAAAACTATTAACTATAGTCAGTGTCCTAAAATATGAATAATTAGTTTAACTGGCTAGTAGCAACATTTAACCCCATAGTTGACTCATTCCATATATCTAATTAGGATATAAACAGAAATGCTAATCCATAAAGTAGGATTCCACTGTCTAATAGCTGATGTTGTTTTATCACCTTCAGTTTGGTAGCCATCCCAGTGTACGTGAAACACAACATCACCTTCCGGGAGGGAAGTTCCCAGGGGCGTTTTGATTTGACCCTGGGCCCCAAACAGACGATGGGCAAGGCCGTGGAGTCGGTCCTAGTCAGCAGCCAGCTGCCCCGGGGCGTCCTCAATGCCAACCTGAACCCCTCCCAGGGAACATACACCTTTGACCCAGTCACAAAGGTAACTTTGCAGCAATCTTTATATCACAAAAACACAGATGAAGGGAAGTGTAAATAATAGAATGAATAAATATATAAACCCGAATTATCTGAATATGTTTAAGAGACAAAATATTTAATTCTGTCATCTTGGTGCATTTTTTTTTTCTTTTTAAACCAGTTGTTGACATGGGATGTTGGCAAGATCAACCCACAGAAGCTTCCCAGTCTGAAGGGCACCATGAGCCTGCAGGCTGGAGCATCCAAACCTGATGAGAACCCCACCATCAATATTCAGTTCAAGATCCAACAGATGGCCATTTCAGGTACACACACATCATCTGAACCTCATGTTCATGTACATGTGACTGTTGCCTTTCAAGAATTCCTTCATTTCTTATTTGTGATCCTCTCTCTTCTTGCACTTAGTGACCAAGCTGAACATTGAATGAGATTCATAATTTCACTGTAATAATGAAAATGAGCTCCACTTTGCCTTTTAAACCACAGAAAAGTTAATTCAACCCCCACACAGTCAGGCTCAGTCTGGTCAGCTGACAACCACCTGACAGTCCCATTGTAGGGGAACAGTGAGACGGTGACCACTAGATGGCGCTACACCCATAAATAAACCTCCTTGCATGACACCAGGAAATAGATTATATTTTCAGTGAAGTATAAAACAACCATCTTAGTTTTTCAAGTTTCACTAAGGGTTGACACGTTTATGAAAATATGATGTTTTACAGTGTGACACAGAATGTAACGGTAATACTAAACTCGGAGCAAACAAAGCCTTTGGAGCTTTAGGAATCTCTTGTTGAAATCTCTGTAGAGGTTTTAGTTGAAACATCTCTAGAAGAGCCCTCCACCATCAAGCCGCCTAGCCAGATAGTTAACCCTGGTATTTGTTCTGTTCCAGTAACACATAAGTCTAATAAATTCTTGATGTTTTTCTCTCCTTCATCAGGACTGAAAGTGAATCGGCTAGACATGTATGGTGAGAAGTATAAACCTTTCAAAGGCATCAAGTACATGACCAAGGCTGGTAAGTTCCAGGTCCGGACTTAAAGACTGCTTCTCTGTGACAACCGGACTGAGCCACCATGAGACTAAGGGGTGATGTGATGGGAAAGAGGAGTTGGTACGTTCCCTGTGCTTATGCATTTACCCATGAAGGCTTACCAATACAAACTGGAGGCTCCTTGTAGCAGTTCTGAGTGGACTATTACACATAGACGTGAAACCTTTGTTGTAGAACTTTGCCTAAATCAGGCAAGTTTGAAGCAAGTGTCCTAAAACATTTCCAACACTGTCCTTGCCGAACTCAGACAAACCACACTAACCCAATAAAGATTTGTCCATATAATACACCGTTTACAGGATTTTCACTGACGGTGTTAACAAACCAAATTCATGTATTTAGATAAGGCTGGATTACTGGATAAATGGACCCTAGAGTATATTAAAACAGAACTTCTCCACAAAGAAATTAGAATTAATTAGGAAGTAGTGACCTGTACATTTTGCCAGGAATCTACTATTCTAGGTTCAGATGACTCTGCAAGGTAAAAGGTATTGTTTGACAGTGCTGTAGCATATTTAAGCAGTTAAATTCAAATGAAATGTCACGGACCTACAATAATGGTCTGAGCTCCAAAGAGTCCCAAAGAGTTGTTACTGCCAGTGAAAATCCACACTATACTTCTTATCCTGCTGTCCAGGTTTTCATTTTTTTCCCAGCACCCTGGGCCTTCTTTTTTCTGTTTATTCTGTTCTTTGTTTCTTCTTTGCCGCAGTTTGATGATATTGTCTGCAACACTGGAGTCAGCATGCTGATGTATTAGACGTGTCTCTGAAACTGTCCTCAATCTTTGAAGTTTTTTTTTTTTTTTTTTTTTGTTTGCAAATAAGAACGATACAGTTTTTTTTTTTTTTTGTTTTTTTTTTTTTAGCTATTTATTACCAGAAAGCCATGCATGTTCACCTCTTTTTATTCAGCTGTAATTGTGATTAATTACAGAATGTTGTCATTAAATTTCTTGGAAAATAAGGTTGATCCTGACAGTTTGGTGCTTAACCCTATGGTCCAAATGCTCCAAAAATGTTATCTCAGCCTTTATAGTATGATGTGCATTTTTTTTTTTTTAAGTTTGTCTTTGCATACATTGTATAAACATAAGATTATGATTGTCGCCATGGAAACTGGTGAGCTGGCTAAATCAATAAGAGTGTAATAAAGTGATGCATCCGTGCCTCAGGGTCTCGGCTGGAATCAGCCCACCATCACATTGTGGTCTCATAAAGCTGGCATGGAGAGTCATGGTTGCTACAGATACGGTTTGGTGTTAACAGCTCAGAGTATAACGAAAACAAAAGTGTGTTAAGATATAACAGCGCGGTACCTCAGAAGAAATGCTTTGTGTTTACAGCAAAATGTTTGTGTTTCTTAAACAGCCTCCAATGGAGTGTAAAAACGGTGAAAAAAATAAAGAATTTGATGTGTTATAACAGAGCAATAACACTGATTACTAAATGTGTATAATGTGGTGTTTTCCACATATGATATTGTGTTACCAGTTACAAGAGTCAAACTGTCCTTTGAAGTTATGATTCCATCCATCAATGAAGTAATTGGTTTATGATTGTCTGTTTGCTTGTATGTGTGCGATTACTGGAACTATTATGAGCAACCCTATATGAAATTGTTCACAGAGGAGGGGCTTAGCCCAGGATGATTGGTAACCAAAAACAGATGCCAGTTTCTGTATTCAGTAACTTCACTTATATAGAACAAAAATGAACATTTGGCATCATATCTTCAAAGTAAATAAAGAGAAATTAGAAGACACTGGCTTAATGTCACAAGCTAATACAGATTCACACATCCTTCTGGATCCAGGGACTCTTACATTAAATAAAATTTAATGCATTGTTTGTAGGGAATATCTCGTTTTTTGGTGAAGGATTGCAGTGTTGGAGTGTGGTTTTTTATGACAAAGTGAAATTAAAAAAATAAATGAAATATTCTCTTGACTGGATATACAGAAAATGCGTCCAGTTTTGAAGTTAACCAACATTAAATGTTGCACTTACACCCAGTGTAACTATCGGACATGCTCAGCTGTAGGTGAGTTGTGGATGTAGGTTTCTAAAATATGTAAATATTTAAAAACACATTTCCATTTAAGCAAATATAGAAGGAGTACCAATTTGGTAGATAAGATGGCAATGTTTTGTTGATCAGAAATTAGTGATAAGTAATAATAACAGTCCTGTTTTTTCTAAATGGGATTAAAGTATGGAGATTAAAGTTTTTTCATGATGTCAAAACATCTGGTTTGAAACACACTAACTGCTTCTCAAGATCTTATATAAAACATCATTTTTAAAGGTAAGACTCTTTGGATTATCTTATGGTGACTTCCACTTCCAGATGTGTGACATCAGCCCTGTGTCTTTGCTCCATCTGGCTGGACTCCAGTCCATAATTTACTTTAACCCCTCCAAAAGACAATCTACTACCTTTTCCTCCCTCTCTCTCTCTCTCTCTCTCTTCCCCCCCCCCCCCCCCCCCCCCCCATCGACCAGACTGAGCCGTTTAAAGTCAGTTATGTCATTTGGGTCCAACTTTGTCCTCACTCTTCTCCTTCGTGCATCGCTTTTTTAGCACATTTCTAAACTTCTTTCTAAACCTTTTTTCTTTTCTTTTTTTATCATTTCGAATATTCACATTTTTATTATTTTTTTTTCTTTCGCTTAACTTTATGTCCATTTTCAAACACTTTAAAGGCTGTCGCGACAGAGGAATATCGCGGCATTTAGTGGTAAGTTATCGCTCGCCATTATAATAATGTGGATGTTTTTCCCTCACAGCGGCGATTTTGTTTGTTTGTTTTAACAACCGAGAAACGAAAAATTCTGAGCAGCACACGTTATATGTTATATTCCAAAATAACGCTTTCCAAAAAAATAAAAATAAATGTGCAGCTTCGCATTAATTGCCCACAGCAGGTAAGTTTTAAACATGAATATAAATCAAAAATGTGTATTGAAGCTCGGCTAACGTGCCGTTTTTGGCACCCGGGGCAATTAACCGCGTGCCCTCGCTTACAGCCCAATCTGCGCTTTGTGTATTGAAGCCCAGATAATGGGCATTATCGTAATGTAAATCTAAGGATGGCTGTTAAGTGTTTATCTGATTGCTTTGATCGGTGTTGGCCGGCCGGGCGCCCTGCAGTGGTCCCTGTCGGTAAGCACGTGGACATACAGTAACAGTAACAACAGCAGCCTGGGTGGGGAGGGGTGCTCATTCAGACTTGACACTGGCCGCAGCACATTAAAGAGACGACACAACTGCTGATTAACCACGTGCTTCTCGAGTAGTTGCCGGAGCGCGTGCTCCGGCTGTGCAGCGCAGTGTTTGTAGTTTAATATCCTAGCTATGAGTCAGAGTTTATTTACACTGTTGCATGTTTACACAGATAATGGCACTTCAATAAAACTCTTCTGCAACATTGTCACCGCTTATCAACTTCCAGCTGCTGCTTATCAGCTAACTGACAGCTACGTGAGCGACTGCCATTGTGTCCTTAAAAAGTAGTGCCACTGTAATGACATTAGCTGTTATTCCAACTTCATGTTACTTTAATGTTAACTCTACGCTGCCTTGCTGCAGAGGACATCTATAGGTTTGTCTTTACACCAAATGTTATAGAAGTAATTGCTAAAATTTCTACGCGGAATAAATCCGTTTGGTAGCTTAAGGGTGCTATCTAGTTAAGGTTAGCTAGGAAACAAAGCTGCCAACTAGCAAAACTTCAAATATAAGGGTACTATAAATGCCTCATAGACCTAGATTTACACGTTGTAAGTAGTTTGTTTATCTTCCATAAACTCCACATTTTGCAAACTGATGTTAGTTTTTGGCCATACTTGCATGAGGGGGCAGTATTTAGTCATCAGCTAATGCTAACTAGTTCGGTTAGCAAGCTCTGCTCATTAACTGTACTGGTGCAATGGACAGACTCACATGTTTACATATAGGTGATTAGTAACAGACTAATAAAATATCAGAATTTCACTTACCACAAGGGAAACACCATCTTTGTGAACCGTCTGTAGGACTGCTACACAGCCAGTAATATTATTTCTCAAATAAGTGGATTAAAATGTTCCAAAAGGCACAAACAGCACAGGATCCTGGAATGCCACAGTTCAGTGAACCTCCAATTAGAGGAGGTCACGCCCCTAATCCAAGTATCCAGATGGACAAGTTGTCCAGTTATAAAATAACAGCGTTACTATAGATTATTTATTAAAGGGGGAACTGTCCATAAGAGGCAAACAAATGTTTGTTGTATCAGGTTGTATAAAAGCTCCTTTTTAAAGCTCCGAAGGTTGCTTTTTAGCATGGAGTCTATGGGGAATGACTTGCTTTTGAGGCAGTTCATCTAATGGTCTCAAGTGGCCATTAGATGAACTACAGTTTTTTAGCATCTCCACTTTACTTCTCAGTCTCAGAGGTTGTCACTTTATAGCTCCCCAGAAAATCATTGTGACCTCTTTTTAAATTTCCCCACCCTTGAAGGCACTCATATATATTAGAGATCATCTAAAAGTTACAATAAAGAGCATGTTGATTGGAGGTAAAGTAGTTTAGGTTGCCTTTGATATGTGCTAAAAGCACCTTGTGAGCAGGCTGTGAAACCAGGCAGTAGCAAAGAAACCGTGGGTTTTCTCAGCACAATTCACTTTACTGATGGTTGACTGGAGCATGCGACTACAAGACAAAGAGGACTGTCCCTGGCTTCAACTTATCACCCCCCTCCTTTCATTCAGGGAGACATAAGCCCCCCTGTCCATGTGGGGCCTGCCATTATAACACAGTATCTTCTCAAACTGCTCACGTAGGCCTGTATGGCTAAGAGCCAACTGGATGCACAGCACCGACAGCTGTGTTCAGAAACCAGACGATATCCAGACAGCAGTCAGGCTGAACTCTAATGTTGGGCATTTAATGTGGAGCCGCCAGTTGTATATAAATAAATGTGTAAGAGTAGGCAATAACACATTCAGACTTTTGGGCCCCACGCTTTAAACCTCGCAATGAGAAGTGTATGAAAACTTCTTTTTGTGTTTTGATGTTGATTTTAAATGTTTTGTCCTCTCCCTCTTTGCCTTTGTTGTCTCTGCACACTTAGACAGAGCCAGGCTTCCGTACACAAAGCCATGAGTGGGCTGCCGGCCATACCACAGGGAAGCTGGGATAGATGGACTCCAGACTGGAAGTTACCACACAGATTCTCCAGGGCCATTCCTGTGACCAGCAGCACAAGCATTACATTGATAATGCCGTCTTACCTGTAGACAAAATGAGCATCAATCTAACTTGTGTAGCAGCAGCTGGTTTAATATCCAAGTTAAGTTATCTTCAAAGACTAATCCAAGACAAGTTATCCATCTCCCAATCTGTTTTTAAGAGCAGCCAAATGATTATGCCATATTGAGATTTTAGCAGATGTTGCTTTTAAACTCTACTTTTTAAACTTAACTGCATGTATATCGACTGTTTTCAGTCTTTTTAAATAATAGAACTGAACAAATAAAGCAGGACAGTCATTATGCCCAGGCCGAAGGGAGGAACGTGTCTGGCACCTGAGAATGTTTACGAGTTCCCCGCGGACATGGAGGAGGCTCAGTCTCTTCAGTTGCAAAGGAAATGCATAGAAACAACATCCCCATTGAGCAAATATATCGAAGCTGAGCACCAGGAAGCAGGGCTCTTCTCTCTGTCTCCATTGGATGCCTCGCTGGAAGCCACGCTTGACCTCCAGAAGAAAAGAAGAAAGAAATGTGGAGCCTGCACTCCTTGTCTCCGCAAAGAGAATTGCGGTACCTGCGCAAACTGTTTGAACCGTAAGACGGGCAAACAGATTTGCAAGCTGCGCAAATGTGAACAGCTGAAGAAGAGACGGGACGAGTGGGAAGTGGTTGAGGTACTGAAACGCTTGCAATCTCATACAAACCATTAGCACTTCCAACCCATCAAATTCTGATGCTTGGTCAGGACCTATAGGATTAGCTTTGTGTGCAAGGACTTCAGTAAAACTCCTTTAACGTCTGAAAAGGAAGCTGAAAGCCAGTGTCATCACTGTTGTAGGTAACTAAAGAAATGGAAGGATGGTAAATGTGTTGATAGGAAGGAATGTTTAAACCCAAACCAAGAGTTTTTTTCTTAACCCAACCTAACTTAACCTAACTGTGACAGAAAGAGCCAAGTCTGGGCAGAATTTGACTTCCTGCCTTCTGGTTGGAAGTCGTTTGATGATGCAATTAGATGAATGACCGTTGTTATTCACCATCATCTTTCAAAACTGCATTCTGAAGCCTTATCCAGCATGTGAATAAAAGATTTTACAGGAGTAAATAGTAAGGAAAAAGGATTCCTAATCAAGCATCAGTATATGACAAGTTGGGAGTGAAAACGTCTTGTCTCTTAACTTGAGTTATCGTAATACTGCTTATACTGTAGATTTAGAATACCAGAAGTATCAACGTGCTTTGTGTAAAATGTTTTTTTTCTTCCTAAAGGCAGGCTGAAAAAACCTGACCACAACAGTAAAATTATGGGCAAATTATCATACAAATATTATCATATTGATTAACATCCATCCATTTCAGTGCATTTCATGGGAACGTTCATAGGACATCAAGTAGGGAAGCACAAAAACAGTTTTTCTTTTGTTTGCCTGAGAGTGTTTGCTGATTGTCTGCCTAAAACACACCAACATCATTAGATTGCAAACTTCCATTAGTGGGTTTTCACACTGCAACTTGTTCTGCTTTTTAGCCAGAGAAGCACGAAAGAGCGAGCATTTATTACAGATCATTACATGATCGCAAATGTCTTCTTAGTAATGTCCGTTCAGACGGATAGACGGAACCTTTGCTGGACTATAAAGGGACAGACAGTTGCATGCGTCATATATGCAGAGTTCATGTTAAATCAGTTACTTTAGAGGAAAAATTCCTCACAATGTGAGTCACAATGTGCAAATCAACCTCAAATGACCCAGATATCTTGAGGTACTACATTTTATAAAGTGATGCAATGCTCTGTATTATAACAAACAAAACAAACTGCTTGGTAGAAAAAAAATCCAAAGTATTTATTTGCAAAAATTTGGACAAATTATATATATTTTGTTAATTTTAGAAGTAAAAAGAACAACTCCTGGACAACAGCCCCTCCGGAAACTATTCTATTGGAACTAAATTGTTCACTCTGTTTTGAGTAGTCAGAAAAGTAGAGGGGGATCTTTATCTACTTTAAATGTAGTTCCACAGTGGGAGTGTATATATGTTGTGTGTGATACTGATGGGTAATGTTGAAACCATCAAGGTTTTGCAAGTGTTGCAGTTTACATGAATATTCTCCGTAAGATAAGGCAGTGAAAAAGTCAACAAGACAGTTGAGCAGACCGAGTGGACTAACTGTGACGGTTACCCAAGATTCCGGCAGTTGCCTGTGCTTTGTCCTTTGACCTCTTGAGGTTTTCAAATGAGGGTGGGGGTTAACCTCGGGCCGTTTTTTCTATCTGTGTGTGCGTGGGGGTGCGTGTGTGTGTGAAGAAAGAGAGAGACAGAGTGCGGGGTTTTAAAAGTGCTCACTTGTGTGTGTTAATGGAAGTGCGTGCGTGGGACTATGTGTGTTTTTACATGCACCAGCATCTTAACCCAGGGGGATGGGCCGTAAAGTCAAGTAAGAGGAGGACGGGAAGATGCAGTAAATGGTCAGCAGTATTGGAGGGGGAGAAGCAGGAAAAACCTGAATAGGCTACAAAAGCATGACCAAGGAAGGAAAACACACTGCGTCAAAACAATCACCTTGAATTTTTTGAATTTTTCCCAACAAATATGCCTAGAAAGACAATTGGATTTGTTTTCATATGCTTTAAGATCATTATGAGAGAGAAGAATTTGCAGACTAAAATAATAGAATTAAAAATTAATCATATACTGCACAAGCAACAGATTGCAGTGTTTAAACAGCATGCTGTCTTATAGTGTTGGAATGATAGCACCCCACTGATAATAACCAGGTTCCTATAGACTGTAATCTGCTTGACATGCCTCCATTTGCGCATACAAAACTCTCTGTGATGGGATTTTTGCTGTTGTTTTGGCACATATTATTCTATCAGTCTCTTATATGTGTAAATATAAAAGTAATGTAAATAACACACCGCAGACAGTTTGTCTAGGAGTTTCAGCTGACAATCAAAATCTAGAGGAAAAGGTATGATGTTTGCTTAGCCACAAACACAAAATAATGGTTACTATCAGCACTCTTCTGGCCTGTCCTGTCTTGTCTGTTAAATGGCTTCTGAAGTGGCAGCAACAACCCATGAACAAAAACCATGCAACACTGCAACTCAGCATGAAAACAGACAAATGACTCAGTGTTTTATGATGCCTCTTTTTGGTGAAAAAAGTGCATACCTTTGAGACAAAGATATGACGGGAAACTTTTTAAACTTTATATCTGAGCATAGCATCATGGTCAGATACGATCTTACTACAGGCAGACAACCAAGTCAAGATCATCCCACAATTCCAGCAGAACAGCTGAGCTAAAGCTTAGCTGAGATCCTTATGCATTCTACTAGCAAATATTACATAGGGTGCAGAATTTAAGTTAATTTAGCTGACCTCCTGTTACTGTGCACTGTGGAAAAGTCATACTACAAAAGTGTCTCATACCATTCACATCCTTGCTAACAATGAACATCATCATGGTAAATGGTAAATGGCCTGTATTTGTATAGCGCTTTACCATGTACGTTAAACTGACAGAGAAATAACTTTGGTTGAGAAGTTTATCTATTTGTCTTTAAGGGCAATAGAAGTCTATATGTGCCATTTCTCAAAATTCTCTCACACTTATTATTCAACCACCCATTTCACTAATTTACTCTGCCTGTATTTTCTGAGCCACACTAGTGGCTGAAAACATGCATATATTGATCTGTGCTTTGGTCAGTCCATTTTGGTCCAGACTGATGGATTTCAACAGCCAGTGGATGGATTGTTAAGTTTTTAGTGCGCACTTATTAGGTCATATAAGTACTGTTTCAGTGTTGAATTAAACATCACTATTTGAAACCTGTTAATACAAGTTCAAATAGTGAGATCAGTCTGTGTAAATGTAATCCCTGGCAGCTAAAAGCTCAGACTTCAGACAGCTCTAAACACTGTTTCAGACATTTTTTCTGCTTACTGGAGCACCACCTCCATGCTGCTCCAGTACAGTTGCACATACAGTTATGATTTTGCATACATACACTTTGCATACACTCATCATGGTAACTAATGTCTTGGTAATTTTTTAAATGATTTCTTTCAACTGTTCTTTCTCCAGGGTGGAATAATTATACAGCACACATCTTTACTGACCTTAAATAATAAAAATTGGGCACACAAGTTTGGGTTTATTTGGGATTTTCTCTAATCCACACAGGACATACAAGCTTAAATATATAAATGTAATGTTTCTGGCATAATTCTGGCTGGATATTTGACCTCTTTTCCTGGAAGAACTGCTAGGGTTCCTTTGAATTGTTTGGTTTCCTTTCAGCTGTGTTGAGGTTGGGGCTTTAGGAAGGGGTTCCACAAGCTTAATTTTAGCATGTGTGACCCATTCAAAAACCAGTTTTAATGTGTGTTTGGGATGATTGTCCCATTACATTCAAGTATGTTTAACTTTCAATCATCTAGCTGTGTATTTGAGGCGAAGTATTTGGAGATAGTCCTCCTTCTTTACTATTCCAACCACTTTGTGCAATGTGCCAGTACCACTGGCAGCAAAATAGCGTCTGAGCATGGTGCTACCACCACCATACTTGACAGTTGGTACGGTGTTCTTAGTTTTGAAAGCTTTACTTTACAACATTAGTGTTGTCATTGTCATTGTGATCAAATAGCTCAATCTTTGCCTCATCTGACCCTAAAACTTTTCTCCAGAAGGCATTTGGCTTGCCCATGTGGACACCTGCAAATTTTAGTTAAGCCTTGAAGATGTAGATTTTGGAGCATTGCCTTCTTTCTTGGTCAGCATCCTCTCAGTCCACGATGAATGTAAAACTCGCTTCACTATGAACAGTCTTGAGTTAATGGCAGGCTTGTGCCTTGATTGATGTTTCCTGGGTTGTTCATAAACATCCTTACTAGTTTCCTGTCAGAGTGACAGTTTGGGTCTTCTTTCAGACCTTGGCAAAGTGACAGGTTCACTGATCCATGTCTTTAGCCAGTAGTGTAGCTCAAAAAATACTTTTGTGCACCCACAAAATTCAAGATAGAGTAAATCAATGAAATCAATAAATTCTCGTGTTTCTTTAAATCATTAAAAATGTATGCTGGACATTTTCCACTCTGGAAAAGAAACAGTTTAGAAATCATTAAAAGCCACAAAAATCTTGATGTTGTGGCGTAATCATTTGCATATTTTTTTCCTAGTCACTGCATTGTAAAACTGTGACTTTCCCTCTAAAGATCAGCGTGTCGGCATTAGCATTGCAACTCAAAGCTCAGCCTAACAGAGCTGCTAGAAGGACTAGACTCGTTAAAAAATGCATGTGTGTAAAACTGGAACCACATCTTATTGATCGTGGGGGTATGCACTATTGAAAGTTTCAAATGTCAGAGAGTAAACAAAGTGTATATGTAGCATGAATTAGGAGGTACTACCAGTTTATGTTTAAAATTTTCAGTACTTTTAGCTACTCCTTTATTTCCCACGGGGTGACCACAGTGGATGGATCTGCATGTTGGCACAGATTTTCTACCAGATGCCTTTCCTGACATAATCCTCCCATTATCCAGGATTGGGACCAGCACAAGGTTTACAATAGGTGGTGACCCCCTGACACTAAAGATACACTAGCTTGTGACCCTATGTGTAAGGATAATGTGTTGACTGCTACACCGCAGAGCCACATTTATATGGTTTATATTTATTCATTTTTCGCCAAGACAGCAACACGGCAAGGGCCAAGATTCCATGTAGCCTTCAAAGCTATAAGGATATGCTGTGTTTTCCACAGATTCATTCAAAAATGATCTCTTCTGGAGGTTCAGAAGATGTGCAAAAGATGTGGCCGTCCATTCATCATTCATTCGTCAGTATCCCTCCCCCGCAGTCCCTCTATCTCTGCCCTCTATCCTCTGTATGGATGCAGCAGCTGAGTTCCTGACTGGCTGCGAACCGCATCCTCCATTCTCTCCCGTGAAACTGCAGCTCACTGTTGCATGTGGATAATGTGCTTTAAAGGCTTTCTTTCCCTTTTAAACCACTCAAAACAGGTGACTGTTATTGTTCATGTGAATGAAGTAGAGGATTAGGGTTCATAGAAGGATGTGGAGCATAAAGAGCTTTGGTGGCTAGCCCAATCAATGCTATTAATTAGACTTTGTCTAATTGCAGGCCAGCTCTACCTTCCACCTGCAACCTTGTGAAATTTAAACAACACACAATCAGAGGAGCTTTAATGAGCCTCTCTGTGGTGTGTCTGTGCAATAAGTGTGTTTGTGTGAGTTGGTTCATGTCTGGGAAGACTCTAATTGCAGGTGGCAGCGAGAGGCAGGACCTGTGTGAATGAAGCAAAGTTAAATGAAGGCATATATAGTTTGGGATTATGGCACTGTCTGGGGCTGTGATTATGCTCTGTCAGCGACTACCAGGTGTCTGCTGGAGGATGGTAAAAAAGACTAAAGGGGGGAGGAAGGTTTGGTGTTTGGAGAGATGTGGTGGATTATCTTCTTCCTCTTCATTGTTTAAGGAAACATCCATCCAATTCAGTCAAAGCGTGGCACCATATAGCAGAGGATGAACTTCTTTACAGCTCTGCTAATATTTCTACTTCTACTATAATCAATGTTTTTGCTTTGTTCTCTATAGGCGTTTTCTTTATTCCAACCCACAGAAACAGATTCCATCATCTGCTATCTGTCTCACCACGCTTACTCGTCTTTCTGCCTTTACTAATACGCCTTGTGCTACCTACTACTGGCTAAAGTGCGTCTCCTATGCTGGCCTACCTGTAACGAAGCAAATTAAAGCCAAGCAGCCACTCGCGCTGTCCAGCTTGCGACCAACACCACTCTGCTCTGACATAAACACACACATTCATCCACACACGTGGCCCCCCATCTGACGTAAGCAGAGGGGATTTCCCGTGCCATACGAGTGTGCAAACACTACAAAATGCTGTGTCACCGTGTGGCTGCCTCGCCTCGCCTCGCCTCGCCTCGCCTCAGCGCGCCGCGCCGCCCTTCAGCTCCCTCTCTGCCTTTTCTCTCGACTCTCCCTCCATCTCTGCCCACCTCTCGCTGTCTGTCCATTTTCACCAGGCTGCCTGAACTTTCGCTCACTTTGTCCCGTCTTTGCACAGTTTTCTAATCCATCAGCTGCCTTTTTTCTTTTTCCTCCCGCTGTCTCATATCATTGCCTATTTGCAGAAATACAGCTCTGCCCTCTTCTTCTTTTTAATCGTTGCTTAACTTCCCGTTTCATATAAAGTTGATTGGTGAAAGTGCATTCTGGTTGCGGTATCCGATCGCTGATTTAGACCGAACAGTTCCCACACACGCACACACACACTCTCCGATCCTGTTGGTTTTCGGAGATGATGTTCAGGACTCGCGCTGATGTCGAGTTTAAAAAGATCCAATCCAGAGATGATCTTTCATACTCAGAATATAAACATTATGAGCGCAGGCCTTCGAAATATGCTCGGCGTGTCTTTTACACAGAGACCGTAAAAAGGAAACGCAAGTTCCTGGCAGCCCTTTAAGCTCATGTTTGCATGCGAACACAGTTGCAGGTGATGATTTGTGATGCTGTTACAGGAGCGCACAACAGCATCGCTTTTAACAACAGCACTTCTCTTGCTTTGAGTCAGCACACTGGGCTTTGCTGTGTAATTTTGCCCATCAGAGCGGGGGTGTCTGCTGTCTCCGAGAGTGTTTGTGTGTGTGTGAGAGTGTGTGTGTGGGTGCATGCATGCGTGCACTGTGCAGTCCAGTCCACTTATTGCAGGCAGCCCTGACACAGATGGTGCTCGGCAATACCACATACCAGAGGCATTGTTTAGGGAAGGCCAGTTTCAGGAGATAATTGACAGGCATAGAGAGGACCCATCCCCCCCCACATCACATACACAAACACACACACACACAGCCAGACACACACCTCCCGCCCACCTTCACTTTGTTTCTTTATGTCGGCCATTCTTATATGGTGCTGCACACACACAAACACACACATGAAAACGCAGACCCTTTCTTTTTTTTTTCTTTTTTTTTTGACCTCCTCTTTTTTTTTTCTCTCACTCCGATCTCTCCCTCTCTCCCTCTCTCGCCACCCTCACACGCTCTCCTTCGGTTTCACCCTAGCAGCAGCCCAGCCGGTCCTCTGATTGGTGGACGTGCTGCCTTTGTGTGCTATCTCTAGTGTGACGTCTCTCCGGCGAGCTGTGTATATGTGTGTGTGTGCATTTATCACGAGTGTATATGTTTGTATAGAAAGAGAGAGGGGGGAGGGGGTGGTCGAGGGGACATTCACAGAAAGAGAAGAGAGAGAGAGAGAAATATCAGCAGGAAGGAAGGAGCGATAGCGATCGTTTAGAAAAAAAAAATCCCTCTTGTATGTGTGTGTATGTGTGTATGCATATGAACGTGTGTGTGTGTGTGCGGTAGACCTATTGGCATACGAGCAGGAGCGAGAGAGAGAGAGGGAGGGAGGGAGGACGGGGGTAGAGCAAGAGAATAAGTGAGAGAGAGAGGGAGAGAGAACGTGCGTACGAGGGCTCATGTAAAGCCAGAATAAAAACACAAGATGGCTTCCTGAATGGGCTGCTGCAACACAGACGGGAGAGAGAGAGACCGAGAGACCGAGAAAGAGGAGTGGAGCGATAGAGAACGAGAGAAAGAGAGAGAGAAGAAAGAGAGTGAGAGAGAAAGATAGGGCTGAAAGAGAGAGAGAGAGAGGGAGCCGGAGTCTTCTGATGGGGATTCGGCCAGCGGACGGAGGAGTACAAACCGAGGCAGCTCAGAGGCTTGGAGGGTAAATATTCATCACTCCAGACTATTTTAGGATTGATAGGTGGGTGGGTGGGGGCGTGGAGTGGTGTGGTGGGGGTGGTGGGGATTTGGGGTGGGGGGTGGGGGGGTATCGGAGGTTGGCGGGACTCAGCTCGAGACACAACACACAATTTAACATTGGGGTCGTGTAGACAAGAAGGTTTTTTCTTTGAGGGGGGGTTGCTATTGTTTTCCAATAATAATAATGATCAGCCCTGCTTTGATCTACCATTTCCATCTATTCCATGCCTCTCTCGCTTAACCCGTCCACTTTGGATTCTTTCACCTTAAGATTAAAAGGGGGGGGGGGTATGCTGACATCAGATGATCAGACATATATATATTAGGTTGCACCAAGTCGGGATACAGACATTACATAATTCTATAACTGAAATCGAATCTATTTTGCGTCTCTCATTCGCTGTCCCGGCAGCAGAGGGAAGTGCCGGCTCACTGTTTGAGCAGAAATCAAAGAAAACAGATTTGCGCTTTTTGATGGTCGCTGAGGTTGACAGGAATGGGATGAAGAGACTGCGGATGGCAGAGCCCGTGTGCCGTTGTGCACAGCTGTAAAGGTGGCACATTAGTGCTCAATGATGAGTCTTTTTGAACAGGCCCTTGTCGCATTATTCTATTGATTCTTATTCTTCCCCTCCCTCCCTCCCTCTCTCTCTCTCTCTCTCTCTCTCTCTTTCTCTGCCCCCCCCCCTTCAATCCGTGTTCTGTTGAATGGCTGTAAAGGTGGAATATTTGGACGACAACGGTCAAGGCTGCTTGGGAAGCCCTGAACTGGCAGCTGAGGTAAGAGATGACACTTGAGGGATGGGTTTGAAATAGTGTTTGTCTGTCGTCTGCGTCTAAGCATAATCTCTGCCCGTTTGCTGCTGTTGGATGAGGTGTTAATGTCACGGTTAGTCAGCCCAGTGATCACTTCCTCTTCTCAGTCTGTCTGTATCTGTTTGCCTGTTCTTTAAAAAAAACAAAAAAAACTTGATTACGCATGTGTTTGTAAGAATTGCTTTAACCACTTGTAACTGTTACACAGCTGTGACTGTCCTCGCTCTGTCGCCGGTATGTCATGCGCTGCTCTTCCTGGCGGATGCCGCGTTATCCCTCGTATCATCTCTAAGTGGAATATAGTTGTGCCAGATCCCTTTAGTCTCGTCTTCACACCCGGTCTTTGCCGCCTGGGAACTGACTCTGTTTAATACAGTTGCTCCGAGTTTATCTCTGAGGCGCGCCAAGTTAAAGCGCCCTTACTGATGAAGTGGCGGCATCCTCAGTTTAAAGCGTCCCACGCTGCCCGCTGATTGGTGCCAGAGCAAGGCATGTGTAGATACAAGAGGCCGGGGAAAGGAGGAGGGGAGGAGGAGGAGGAGGAGGAACTCTGCACGTTGGCTCATGAGCTGGGGGAGGCCGTCCTGCTTCTCCTAGGTTCTGGAGTCAAATGAGGTAAAGGGAGTAAAAGTTAGTGGGTCACGCATGCGTATACGTAGTTGATTGTCGGGCGTAGTAACCTGTGGCGTGTCGCTGCTGAGTGCTGCTGTTGCCTCAGCTCGCCGGTCCGGGGCACACTCGTCTGTTTATGTGGAAAGGCATGTGGACGGGTGGCGTGCGAAGTTTCATAAAGGAATTTACAGAGCATCAAACAATTGTCTGAGTTCTAAGAATCTTATGAAGTCCTCTCCCAAAAGGGGAAAAAGACAGCTTTGATCTGACTTCTGTCACGTGCGCCGAGAGCGACCTGAAATCCTAGACGAGCGAAATAGATTCACCTCCACATCTGCAGTGATATATGTCAGTGAGTTTCAAATGTCATAAATAGGGTTAGCATGGTTCTATGGTCTACTTTAGCTTACCTCTAAGCTGCTTTAATCCCCATCCATATGTGGGCAGGCTCTTTATCTGCAAGGTATATACGACCATCTGGTTTAAAGGGGGAATATAATCTTTTTTGTGTTTAACAAGTTTCTCTGCCTTTATAGTTGTCCTGAGCTCCTGTTTGCAGAGGGTCATGGTTGCCGTGCGTATCCTGGGTGGAGTGTTTATCTCGACCAAGATCTGTTTCCTTGTCAAACATTTCCCTGGTCGCACACTGGCAAACACGGTCTACACCCAACAGACCGAGGGCACCATTTTAGAAAACTAAAATAAGCAGTTACAGAGTATCATTAGGCATTTACAGCCCCAAGAACATTAAACAAAATGGTTTAAAGTGAGTTTGGCAGCAAGTTTGTTTTTCTGCTGTTCAGGAAGCAAAGCTGAATTGAGAGGTGTACCACAGTGGGTTACAGACAGACAGACTGCGCTCGTGTGATTTCTTTCTTTTCTTTTTCTTTTTTTTTTTCCACGCCTATGCACAGGATTTCCTCTTTATGCATGAGGCGAACTTCACACAGGTGGGAAACGAGTCAGAGACAGAGTAGAAACCCTGACGCTGCTGTGTACGTGATGGCACATGGAATGTTTATTAATCACTCGTCGAGCTTTGGAATCCCCGGCCTCATCGGCAAAGGGTTAATACTGACCTAGTTTCCGTGGCAACACTGAATGTCTGATGACATCATTGCTTTAATTTTAGCTGGAGTTCGGCGTCCAAGGTTGGTCACGTGACCAGCTAGCCGGCACCACATGTGCGTATTGTGTGTGTGTTTGTGTAGTAAGTGGTTTGGTGTATAGTACAAACTCAGGAAGTGGAGGGTTTGACATCACCTCTTCCATTCAGTGTTAGCTTTCGATGTATTTACTGTTCTGTGAGGTTTCCACTCAGTCAGTAAAGAAGTGCAGCTAATGGTTTATTCAAATTTGTGTAAACTGTGACTGTGAAGAATTCCCGTAGTTGGTAGACTGGCCTACTTTGAACAGATCTTTCTTTTAAACTTGATGCTTTATTTTGGGCGTTTGTTATGTTATGTAACAATATTAGTTTTTTTTTCCAAGAAATGAAAGATGCGTCTTTACTTCCTGAAAATACAAATCGTATTATGGGAAGTAAAGACTATTTAAACAAAACTACCAAATGGGTTAATAATAACATAGCTTCTGCAATCAAATGCACATTATTGTGAAAAAAGCCACTCCTCCTTTCTTTGTGTTTTGCCAGACTTTGTTGTATTTTTTTAAAGCAGTCTTTAAAAATGCAATAGTTCTCCAGAATTTCAGAAAGGGTTTGTTTGGACAGAGGCTGCTTTTTCACTTATTTTTTCAGCATAAAAAAGGTTGAACCAGTATTGTATCTACAGAGTGCTAACAGAGTTAGAAAGAGCAAATTTTAAATTGTTTGTAGGCGGTTTGTTACAAGCAGCCTGTCACAATATGACCCAATTTGTTCACATTTTGTGAGTTGAATCTATAAAAAATGTCGAGGATAGCACAGTTTGACAGGGAAAAAAATAGTATTTTTGTACCAATAGCAGATTCCCAAGAGCCATCAGCCAAAGGCAAGGAAAAAAATCCAGCGAAGACCTGACACAAGACCTGAGAGATGCATCTAGTCCTGAAATATGTTGTAAAATAATAAATCCAACTTTTTCACACCATCAATATGGATACAGGAGGTCAGGAGAAAGGTACAGCAGTGAGCGTCTACTTTATCTGTAAAACACGTTAGAGGCTCTGTCATGGTTTGAGGCTCCATTTCAGTCAGCAGTGTTAGGGATCTTGTCAAAATTGATCATAATATGAACACAGAAAAGTACGGTTCATTTTTAATCCACCATGCAGTACTCTCTGCAAACAATTACAATGATCCCAAACACACTGCCAATGCAGTAAAAGCATAGCTGCATAGAAAAACACATAATGGAAGTAGAACACAAAAAAGTAGAAACATCCATAAAAGTGATCTGAATGTCATTCAAGAAACCTGGAGAACTATTCCTGAAGACTACTTAAAGAAATGATAAGAAAGCTAGAAGCAAGAAAGAATAAAGATGGCCATACCAAATATTGACTTTTAAGCTTTTAACAACCTCAGTTTTAGGGAACGTTTGAGATGGATACCTCATGAGTAAAACCTCTTTCTGAATGTTCTGAATTAGACAGTGAGCTTGAAGCAAGTTTTCATCAAAACAAGCCATCCTCCAAGCTGGACACATAGCACTGTGCAGCACATAGACTGTCTACAAAAAGACAGATAAATAATTACCCAGTGTACGGTCCACATTATCACTTGACACACCTCTGGTCTTACACTGAGGACAGGCTGCTTCAGAAGTCACTTTAGATTAGGGCTGGGCCATATCATACCGTTCACGGTAATACCGGTATAATGTTGGGCAACGATAAGAAAATGAAATATCGCGATAGAATATGGGTAAAACGCGCATGCGCAGTGCCTTTGTTTTCATACGCACATGGCGGAAAAAGCATGGCGGCGACGGAGAATGAGAAGGGCGAAAGCGGATCGTTGAATGAAACGGATGAATCAGAATTGGTTTGTAAAAATGCTACAACTTCAGTGGTGTGGAACTGGTTTAGCTTTCGTCCGTCAGATACACAACAAAGCACTATTTTTGGTAGAGCATGCTAGCGGGCCGTCGTTATTACCGTGTTTTTTGGAAAATAAGTCGCTCTTAAAATCCTTTGATTTTTCTGAAAATCGACAGTGCCCCTTATAATCCCGTGTGCCTTATGTATGAATTCTGGTTGTGTTTACTGACCTCGAAACGATTTTATGTGGTACACGGCGCTCGAAAATCTGTCAAATGTTTTAGTACGACTTTGCTAAGCTACGAAGCTGCACCGCTTGATGGATTGTCAGAGCATTACAGCTATCATAGGCAGGAGCCTTGCGGAGTGATACGTACTGTGCTTCAACATAATATTACCGTATTGTGTGTGTATAACCTCTTTTTAAGTTTTGTGGATATTATACATGGTTATGCTGAGGATATGTCGGCCAATTTCCACTGGAAATGCCTTTTGGTTAAACTGTCAGCAAGGAATTTGCATTTGCACAATTAAATTTTTATATAACTTTAATGCACATAAAAAACAGCTGCTTGTTTAAGTGAAAATACATTGATGTTTTGTTTTGTTTTTTTTGCACTAATAAAGTTGTGGAGTTGTAAAGTGTTTTGTCTAGTGTCAATTATATCGTCAGTTATATCGTTATCGCAAATTTTCAAATGTATATCGTGATAAATATTTTTGGTCATATCGCCCTGCTCTACTTTAGATGCACCGGTTGACAAGTAAATGTTCGCCGAGATTGTAAAAGAAAAAGCACTCCCAGGATTTCAAAACATCACATCTCATAGGTCCTTGTGGAATTTGATGTGACATTTTAATTTATACAGTCGCCAATAATTGCCTCACTTGTATGCAGTCATTAAGGACTTGCTAAACCCTGAACTGTTGTCATGTTTCATTTCTAATTAATGACAATTAGCAGACATTTATCTCGGCACTGCCTCGCTGTGCTGCTTTGGGTTTCTGTTACTAGTGACCAAACCTGGCGGGGGCCTGGATTGGTATCCTGCGAGCGCGATGAGTTGCGGTCGGTGGCATCGTTGGTGGTGTCTGATGTTAGAGCGAGGTCGTCAGCCGCACGGTGTGCCGCAGTTAATAAAAAATGAATGGAGGGAGAAGGGGGAGGAGTCATCAGCTGTTGCTTGAGCTCGAACTCTCGCCTCTCTGGCGGCTGCTCTGCTGCTCCCACTGGGCACCCAGTTTAAACAATCCTGAATCCCACTGCTGCCAGACGCTGCCAGGTTTTATGTAATACAGCCCAACAGCTGTGGGAGTTTTCATGCCATAGTATCAAAACACGCACAAGAAAGAGGATGATATTAAAAAACAAAGTCTATAACTGGAAACATACAAGAAAAGCACCGCATTTTCCCAGTTTCCAGTAGTTATCTGTTATGAGCCCAGCTTTCACTGGAACGATTAAAAATACACGCTGAACCTTCACATGTGTGTTGATGTAGACCATCAGCAAACACAGTGAAGGCTTTCTTGTTTTGCCACGGTCGAGCACTGGCCCTTTAAGTCTGGCTACGCCTGACTTGAACATATGGGAAGCTAATCTTAGCCCGAGTCCTGAGAGAGAGACAAGGCTGGCAACCAGCCACCGTGCAGGGGCTGAGGCAGGTTTCTGTTGCTTTATGTCTTTCTCGCTCTCGAGTCTTAAAAATTAATATTGCAACCCAAAAGTCATTACCAAGCCTCTCAGTCAGTGTTTCACCTGTCAGAAAACACTCTGCCCATCTTTACTGCTGCGTTCTGTTAATGATTACATCACTGTCCAAACAAATCTGACCACTCAGCTCTTTTTCAGCACTTGGCACACAAAAGGCGAGCAGGTAGCGGTACGCAGTGTTCTTTCACAGGTCGAAACCGTTCTGAACTCACTTGTTTTTCATTCATTTCCCTTCACCCTGTTTGTCTCAGGTCCAAAAACTTTCTGATAACACACTCTGTTCTGCTCATTGATCCTGCTGTTGTTCAAATCCTGAAGCACAAAGAGCTGTCTCTTAAAAACAGCCCCCCTTCCCCTTCCTCTTCTTTTTGTGGCTCCACCCTGCTTAACAGCCCCTTACCCGGCACCACCTTTCCCATTTTTTTTCTCCTCTCCTCCTTCGCAAGCCACTCCTCCATTTCTCTTTATGAGGAATAGCGAGGGGTGGGGTTTGACGGGGGATAGGCGGGTAGGCCTTCCCCCAGCTGGGCAATTCGTGCTGACTTGCACGTGCCAAATGTCAGGAGGTATGACTCAGACTTGATATACACTACGCTGTGGTGCAATCTACACCTAAACATACCCTGAACTTAACACCGTCCTGGCTGAGTGGGGGTTTGGCACGAGTGTGTTTGGACACCAAGCTGAAACAAAGAGAGAAAAACAGCCAAACAGACAGGTGCACAGATGAAATTAGGTGATGCCTGAAAATGAACAATAGGTAAAGAGTCTTGCTGCTCAAGTTACAGTTACAGATGCAGTTACACATACTCAAACAGGCAGTTTTCTCATTCCTGTTTCTATGTGTTTTTCAGAAAACCAGTTATGACTAAAAAAAAAACTAAACCCACACACTCACGCACACACACGCACACACATACACATTTTGTAGATTGTATTGTAAAAAATGACTAAAGTACATGGAAAATAGTATAGTGTTTTGAATCATAAGAGAAGCATTAGAATATACATACAGGACTTATGTAAATAAAAGTTCACATAAATTTTCCATATGTTGCTGTATCTGTTCTCTGTCTCTAGATAGAAAGGATACAGAACACATTTAAAAGTCTCCCCTCCAAAATATGTTATGATTACGACCTTGGTGCTAAATATAATGTGCCCTATGGTCTCTGGCCCCTCCCCACCAATAAACCCAGTGACCCTCAGTGGACTGTGTGCATACTAGTGTGTACTCTGTGTGTGTGTGTGTGTGTGTGGAGAGAGCTCATTAAAGCATGCCTCTGCATTTGTTGACAGTGTGTGTGCATGCACTGGAGCGTCTGCGTGCATGTGAGCAGTTTGAAGGGGGGTCGGGGAGTGAAAGATAAAGAGATGTGGAGCAAAAAAAAAAGAGAAAGGGAAGGAGGGGGGTGCAGACAGTGTGTCAGATCCGATGACCTTGATGCCATTAGAATGCAGGACAATGTGTGCTGGGGATGGGGGCGCACAGAGGTGGATAGAGGAAATGGAATCAGCTGACAGGAAGTGATGTTAGGAGAGGCAAAGGACCCTTGTGTCATGCTCCTGTGAGTTTGGTCACTGCTGGAAACAAATGTATTTTTAAAGCACGTCTAACAGTGAAATCGCAAGAATTCAACTCCCGGACTGCCTGAAAAGCAAACATTTTGTTCTCTGTCAGTATGCTTCATTCACGTACACCTCCCACTAGCGATGTGCTGGCAAAAAAAAAAGTAAATTGAAAAGCTCGTTTCACTGTTTGAGGGTTCTGTGTCAGGACTTCGTTGAAAAGAAGAGGATGACTCAAGCTTTACTCATAAGCGAGCACACACACTGCTGAGGATGGACTTTTGTTGTCAGTCATCCCTCCTACAACCTAGACCTTTCCTCCGTGCTGCTGAGAAAAAGAGCGAGAGCCTGAGAATTGAGAGAGAGAGAGAGAGAGAGAGAGATGAGGGCGTGCAGTAACTCATCTTGGATGATAAATGTGACTACACTGTGAAATGAAGTGATCGATGAGGAGTCTTTGTTACCTCTCCTGTGTGTCTCTCAATGCCGAATTACAGGTTTACCGTAAGTGTGATTTCATTTTCACTTAAATGTCAAGCTGCGTGGATTGTTGTTGTCATTTCAAATATCGGGTAACCTCGATGACTCAAAAGTTCGCTTAAAGGCACGACTGCCCTGCACTTCTAACGTTCTCTTTCACCACGCTACAGTTGTGCTCATGAGGTGACTTCACACCAGCTCTGTTGAACAAACCTGAATGGCAGCATTGTAATCCACGAATCGCACGCCAGCATCTTAAAGCGACAACGCGCTTTTCTGCCATTGCTGCTTCGCTTCAGTAGATTTCTATTCTTTTTGTCAGAGATGGCAAGTCCAATGGTGGTGAAGAAATTTTGAATAATGTCTTATGTGAAATGACACCGATTTTAGCTGATATGAGTCATCAAAGAGGACATGTGCTTGAATCAAGAGCACTCTTACTGTAAATTACTCGTGCCTTCTGACATGGAGCAAACTGTGTCAGCTTACATGCTGTATTTACAGTGTGGGCACATCATGTGTCGGAAACAGCTGAATCCCTTCCCTCATGTTGGTGTTTTGGTCAAACAGCGTGTCTTTGTTTTACTCAGCTGTGAACGTGGACAGTGACAGAAGCAGGCAGAATTCATGTTTATTAAGCTCCTTTTCAGCCTATTTGTCTCGCTCTCCAAATTTTGGACATAAACTATGGAAGTGCTAACTTCGCATAAGACGGGACTGTTTAAAGAGCAGACCTGTTGTGTTCGGGAGATGTCTAAAATGAGGATGTGTGCGTATAGAACATGTGATTCAGGGGTTAAGCCAAATGCTGAGCGAGAAACGCTGTGTCACTACAGTCGGGGGAGTGAGCAAGTGAGCACCAGCCAGCCGGGTGAATAAAAAGAGCGTGCTTTCTGAGCTTCAGTTTTTTTGGTGTGGTTTTGGTGATGGTGGGCATGTGCTCGAGATGACACGCGCCCACCCAGTGGTGGAGGCAAGCGTCCTGGTGGGAGACACTGATGACGATGACGGTGACGGTACAGCTACGTCACCGCCACATGTGTTTCCTACCTCTCTCGCTCACTATACTCTCCCTTCCCACTCATTGGCCCTCCCTGGTCACGTGACCTTAATGCTCTACTTCTCCTTCCCCTTCCTTTTTAGACAGCTCGGGCTGTGTTTCTCTTTGGGATTGACGCTCATCTGTGTGTGTACATACGAAATTGTGCGGCAACAGCGAGACAGACAGTGTGTGCAATTTTACAGCGCCAGAGAGCGAGCGCGTGAGAAAAGTGTTGGAACGGTAATGCAATAAGCTATGCTGGATGGAGGCAAAAAGCTCGGGAAACAAAACAGTAGAGACGAATTGAGAAAGAGAGAGAGAGAGACAGGCAAAGGCAGATTGAAGATGCCAGAGAAAATGAGAGACCAGGAGAGACAGGGAAAGCCAAAGGAAGTGAAGCAGGGAAGGGCTACAGAAGTTAATCCAGCCACAGTGCAGTGTAGCTCACACATGCTCAGTAATATAAGAGAAAAACACTACGCAGGAGCTGACAGCGATCTGCATGAGGGAGACGGCCATAATACCCAACCTCCTCCTCCTCTTCCTGGTTAAATCTTCTCCAAAACTCCAGCAATGTAGGAGCGAAGAGAGGACCGCAGAGCCGGTCAGCCAGAGGCGATGACGGCGTTCATAATGATAATGCCAGTGACAGCAAGGAAAGGCGACAATGGTGAGGAATGGGAGAACGTTGTCATACGCTGGCGGACGGGTAGGACAGAAGCCATCGATGAACTGTGATTAGTCGGTTGCTCGCGGTCTTCATTCGGCAGCAACCTCCTGACCCTTTTTCTGTTTGTGCCACTCTCGTACCTCTGGTTACAGAATCAGTATCACACGAACAGCTGATCAACTCTGCACGTTTCAACAGTTTACTCCACAGATTTCCCTCTTGCTATCTCCACTCTGTTCCTCTTGCTCACCGATGTTGAAGAGTCGTGCCCTTCTCACTCTCCATTGCCAAATCCAGCCGTCTTGCTGCTTTACTCCTGAGCATATAGGTCTTCTTTCGTTTGCTTCCCAACGTCTGCAGGAGTGAGTTGACATCATAGAGTGTTGGTGATTTCTTTTAAACCAAGTGACCCTGAGCTTCCTGCAGTCGGAAGCTTTCTACTTTGTTTGCGTCCTTTGGATCTTGGATTAAAGGGCCGGCAAGAGCGCCAGCAAGCCTCTCCCCCTCTTGCGAGAGCATCCTAGAGGATCTGTTATCAGTCACAGGTGTAGGTCTGAAGCTTTTCCTGTCACACGAGGAACGGGGAAGCGATGTGAATGCGGACAGGAATGAAAATGGAGATGGAACAACCATCATCGGTGGTTTCTCCTTCGGCCCGCCGTGGAGACCAATCTAGATGGAGCAAGAATGTCCGCAAGGAAAAAAAACTGATGTCGTTTACAAAAGGCATAAACAAGGAGTGTAATGATGCTTTTCTCTGCTCCCTTATCTTTCTTTCTTTTTTTTCCTGTGTTGATGCCATTGCGCGATGAGATTGCGTTTTCGCTTGCAAGCCGCTGGTTTGCCTCTGCGGTCGAAAGCAGAGAAGCTCTGTCACACTCAGAATTGCCAGTATTGGGCTTATGGCGATAAACAAAACACACACACACAGAGACAGAGATAGAGCCTTATATATAACATGATCTAATGCAGCAGAGCACATAATGTGGAATGGGTGTGGATAGAGACAGAGAGGGGTTTTCTCACTGGTGAGGAGCTCTGCTGCACTGTGCTGTTTCCAAGGCTGCTGCTGCTGCTGCTGCTAGCAACTATCCCCCCCACCGCTCTCTGTGTTTCTGCTCACTGCGCACTCCTCCATTCCATTCGTACGTGCCCGCTGTGGCTTAGATAATGGCCTCTCGCTCTAAACACACACTGAAAAGCGCGAGAGAGAGAGAGGGGAGAGGAGATGGAGGGAGAGGCTGCGCGAGAGGGAGGGCAATGGAGGGAGGGAAAGAGAGGGGGAGGAGGAGGGGAGGTGAAGGTGGGGGCTGAGAGGAGAAGCCGACTGCATCTGTAGTGAAGAGAAAGAAAGAGGATATTGAAAAAGGGAAGGGAGGAGCAGACAGAGATAATGAGAAAGGAAAAAGCAGAGAACAGAAAGCGCTGGTCATAAGAATAGGCAAGAGAATGAGAAACGTGTGCGGTGTGCTGGGGGGAGGTGTGCGCTGTGCGTGCGGCTGGCCGTGTGTGAGTGCATTTATGTGTGTGTCACCGCTCGCTCCGTCTGCGCGCCGCCCGGGCTGGGAGAAATAGAAAAAAAAAAAAACGAGGAATACAACCCCCCAACAAGGCCAGATCGCTCGTGGACTGCTGCTGCACCGGCAAGCAATTCTCATGCTACTCTCTGTTTCCTCTTCTGCTCCCCACTCTTCGACCGGCAGCCCCGTCTGGACGTCCAGGACGACGTAAGTACGCGTTTGCTGTGTCCTAGAGGCTCTCAGCCAGCTTCATATTGTCAGGGTCTCTGCTTCATGTTCGGCACGACAGCAAAAAGGGGAAGGGGAGGGGGTGGGAGAAGAGGGAGGAGGATAAGAGGGAGGATGGGTTGGTGTTGGATTTAGGTTCAGCTGTCTACTCACAGGCTCTTGCCACCGCCGCCGCCGCCACCTCTACTATCCTCACATATTCTGTCTCCTCCCTCCAGTGTCAGGGTTAAAGAGCACTCTCGCAAACACAACTGCACAGGCTTGTCTCGTTTAAAGGGCTCCCAGACTCAAGTGTCTGGTCTACCAGGTTCTACAAGGTCTAAGCCAGTTGGGCTGGTTGGTGTTTTTGGATACACTTTGTGCCGTTTTTGTGTGTCAAGTCTGCACAAGTGTGTTTGTGTGCGACACAGAGAGAATACAACAGGCTATGTCGTAGTGTAAATATTTGCAAAAGCACGTGGTTTGTGCAGTTTGGCCAGCCGGGTAGGTGTGAAGCGGTGCAGGTGTCAGCGCAACATTTCACAATCTGGACTGGTTTTAGATCGACTAAGTTTTGTCAAAAGAGCCTTTAATGTGTGTGTGTGTGTGTGTGTGTGCGGTGGAGGAGGGTTTGGGTTTGTTTGGCGTCAAAGCTCAGCGAAGTCCATTTGTTCCGGGTGTTCAGCTTCGAACCCCTCTGACCTTTCTTTTGCACAACTGTGAAAATAGGAGGAAAAGAGAGTGTCAGTGTGTGACTGTGCGTGATTGTGGGTTCGTAGGTTATGCAGTCTTGCAGTCGCTCTGTTTCAACACACTGCAATTCTCATAACTGCACGCAGCTACCTCCACCCCCCCTTCCTCTTTCCCATCTGATGCTACTGATAGTAAAAACATGGGGCCTCTCACGTATTGCATGCCGGCTGTTCGCTGCACCCTCCTCCAAAACTCTCCGGTTTCCAAACCCGCATCACCTCTCACCCATAACACCAGCAACCCCCCCTGGGAGCCCCCTGCTAGACACCCAGTACAGAAAGTGAATTCAGAAGGCTTACAGAACGTCCAGTAATTAGCCACTTCAAAGGCTCATTTCAATAATATTCAAATGATGGGGAAGCTGGACATCAGGCTCACTTCTGCTACTGAGCACTGATGGATCTACAAACTGAAGCCCTTTTCTTTCTTTCTTTTCTTCTGGCGGGGATGATCTAATACTGGGTGATTCAGATCTACTTACATTATATATATATAAAAGTGTTTGCATAAAACAAATAACGTCTTCCTCTGTGACATGATCTTCAAGCATCTTGTAGTTTTTTGGGCTCTTTAAACTGAACACAACTGCACAAACCATGCAGCAAGTGCGAATTGAAGCATCTCAACTATTTACAGTAATACAGCCTGCAGACTTCCCTCTGTGTTGTTAGCACATCTAATGTAGTCATATAGTGCCACTGTTTCCCTCTCTCATGAACCTCTGAGCAAGTTCAAATGCAACAACATGAACTCTGTCAATGATTTCTGAAGCTGCCCTTGGATTATCTTTGTTTGCTTTTCTTCTCTGCTGGATTCATTATAATATAATCTACAAGGAACCAACCTGAAGACTGACTGGATTGTACACTCACTGGCTTTATTTGCAAACCACATCTGGACTTAATGTATTAAGATCACTGAGATTTAGACAAATTTAACAACATAACTTTTGAAAGATCGACACCACTTTACATTTTGTTCCATTGTTCAAGCAGACTAAAATAAAAAGTTTGAAAATGTAATTCAAGATGACCAGGTTGGCATTTTGACTTGGAGGAAAAGAGATAATAGTATAGAGCTGCAATCTCTGAAAAAAGGAAGTCAAACTATGAAAAACCTCACAGCCTACAGTCATTTTAGATATAGAGAAACCAGAAATCAGAAATGAAAACTAGTGAATCAAATTCCTGAACTGCTACACTAATGTTTGAAAAGCACATGGTTTATAGCACAAGCCACTGTCACTACATATATATACATGCTCAGTGATCACGTTTCAACAATGTGGGAACACTGAAAGCTTAAAATGAGTAATCATCACACAAAATGTCCCTAAAAATGGCTTGCTTTGACTTGAGATGGATTTCATAGTAACTAATGACACAGAAACAATAAAGCACAGATTTAAAACTGCAGCAGTGTTTTAATTGTCCTGTATCTGAGTCGGCCCTCTGTACTGTAGCAAGCTGAGAGGGGCAGTCACTTGGGATTCTGGACAGTTTTGTGTCAGAGAAAGCAAAGACTCATGGGACTGTTAATGTTATTGAATTAAAAAAGTGCTATCATGGGTCCATTTTTGTGCAGTGTTATGTGCAATATGTGGCCAGTAGTAATGCACATTTATTGTATAAATGATAACTTAAGCTATCCTCCTATAGCTGTGGGGTGCTTGATGCTTGGGAGTGTCTGTCAATTATTGAATTAAACTAGTGAATTTGCTTTTTCGACCACTTCCCATGCAAGCCCAGCATCAAATCAACTGTGAAACCTGACTTGGGAAGTATTGTGCCTGCTTAATCTACTAAGCGTGCATGATCAAGCCAAAAGACCACATGATAACAAGCTATGATCTGAATCATAGAACTAATCAATAATCACATGATTAATGTTGCATGTGGTCACTCGGATAGAAAGCCTCTTACTTTAAGTGAAGGCTTAAAGTCTGACTCACAAATGTATGAGTTCTCTTATTGCAGCCTGTTTTCATGAGACCTCTTTGCATCACATTTAAACACACCAGGCAGACTTCACTTTTTGATGTGCAGGGTTTCTGTTGTGAAGTGTGTCTTTTAACACAAATCACATTCTTTTCCTAAACCTTAACAAGGACTTTTGTTACACTTATTCAATAAGTGGAAGCAAAGATGAAAAGAGAGCGCAACTAAATGAAATAAAGGGACAACAAAGCAGCACACAGTATGAAAGATTCAAATAAGATGCAAAACATGGTCTCCTGATATTCCTGTTCCTGTACATCTCTAGGTGTAGGACGTAGGACTGCCACCAAAAGATATAACCAGCCACTGGTGTCCCACATAACAGTGCTGCTTAAATCACAAAAACAGAAAGGTTTTTGGTCTTATTTTATGCTGAAAATTCTGGTTCAGAAGTGGTGACATGGAAGCAGATTGTTTTCAGTTTACTTCTGCTTTCACTATTTGACCTTCCCCAACTTCCTAAAAATAGAATGGGTCTTTAAATAAGCATTAATCATATGATACATAATCTGCTGGGGGGTTCACTGTGAGCATATCCAGTGTGTATTCAAACTAAACACCAGTGCATACATACAGGGGTTAAAACCCTCTGTGTTGGTGTCATGACAAAATAACTGTATTGTTCAATCATGAGGTTGTGTTAAAATGTCCCTTCACTCTTGAACAAAGGACACCAGTATTTTGTAAATCCACACTTGGTCAGCAGTTCTCCCAGATAAATCTCATGACTGTACTTTCAACATCCATAGCAGTTTGATCTTTGTTCAGCTTGATTTATATCTACTGATGAGTAGCTGTTAGACAGGAGATTATCTTTAGATATTCAGGTCAATTTGGGTTTACCATTTAAGGTCTTGTTTCAGAGGAAATGAATTTTGGTCTTGTAAAAAAATGAGTCTGCAAACTCAGTAAACAGAGCTGTGCTGCACACATCCAGACACTTAGTATATAAAAGAACTGAAGACATTTCTTGATTCTATACACTTTGGTAAAATGTCACAGGCCATAGTGAATCCACTTCTTCACTATCTGATTTGATTTATTATTTTATAATTTACATTTATAAATTATAAACATTTACATGTTCCAATCAAGTAATTGTGTTTCTGAAAAGCTACACTACGCATTTGACTTGTTTCCCTTATTGGTTTCTTGAGATAAAAGAGTAAAATGCTGATAAGTTCTCAGTGTTTTTTTTATATTTCCAGTAATAAATTATGAAAACAGAGTCCAAGGATGTGGATTTGTACTGCATTTTCTTTTCTCTGTGCTTCCCACATCTGGCTCACAATGTCTCCTAACACCACTGCCTGCTTTGTATAGCCCAGCGGATCTCAAGCAGAACGTCCATTTATAAACAACTGTGGAATTTTGACACGTGACCTGTGACTTACCAGTTGTAAAATAAGCCCACTGAATATGGGAAGAGTTAATTCAGTTTACACCAGCCTTACTGGTGTGACCCGGAGAAACTTTATGCTATGCATGTGTGAGAGGTGGGTGACAAACTCTGGATAAGAGCTGGGAAGAAGGGAATGGAGTCCTGGATTACTGGGTTGATACTCATCCAAGGAATGCTGTAATAGTAACTACTGAATGCCATGAGTACATTTAGTATAGCATAATCTAGTTTAGCACAATTACTATTTCAAAGCCATACCTAATGTGTACGATGTGCATCTGAATCCATTGTTTTTCACATCCTCATTACCTGTGCTCTGTGTTTGTCTTTCAGACTGTTCACAAAGTTACTTCAGTGGATGGCCCCAGAAGTGGAGGCCAGATGGAAATTGGGTCACATGACCGCCTCCAGGAAGGCGCGCTGAGCCTGGAACTGGCCAATGGGGTGAATCAGTACCCTAATGATGGTGAGCCATCTATAGAAACAGAGCAGCAGTGTGCAGAAAGCGTGCTGCCAAGGCAGTGCTGGGTGCCTGGACATGGCAAGGTCAGCGACACCCAACAACAGCAAACGTGTGGTGCAACCCCTGCTGAACCTGTACACCATGCAGACATGGAGGATGCTCACAATCTGGTGGCTTTTTCTGCTATTGCTGGCTCACTGCCTCATTCTTCCTCCTCTTCCTGCCACCTCTTGCAGGCTACTACGGCCTATTTGTATGAGAAGTTTACCCAGGAAACAGGCGCTGGGAAGGCTCAAGCTAGAATCTCTGCAGGGGCTCCTGAGGGTAGCTGCCCACCTTCAGAAGACCTGGAGACCTTACAGAAAGCACTGAGCCAAGCAAAACATGGACACAAGCCTCCCAATTGCGACTGTGATGGGCCTGACTGTCCAGACTACCTTGAATGGCTGGAAAAGAAGATAAAATTAGCAACCAATGAGGATCAAGGCTCCCGCAAACTGGTTGATACTCCCTCACATTTACAACCTCACATAGAGCAACCCCATTTGCTGCATCACTCTCAGACCTACCAACAAGTAAATGGTGGCCACCATCTGTCTATTTCATGCTCCCAGCAGCAACAGGAAACCCAAGGCCCTCACCCAGATCAAGTGCCCTGCTCCAAACCACCGATTCCTTGCTCGCCACAGGTGCTCTCCATAGCCAAGGAGAAGAACATCAGTCTTCAGACAGCCATCGCCATAGATGCTCTGACACAGTTATCTGGTACTAGTCCACAAACTGCCTCTTCCCCAGGTCAAACCCCCTACACAAACAACCTCCATCACCATCAACACAACCAAAACACTGCATCTCAGCCTCTTAATGGCATTGGCATGATCCCATCCTCTTCTGGCACCTACTCATCTTCTTCACGCTCTCAGTCTGTCCCTCCAGGACTACAAACTAGCCAGCAGGCCCTAGAGTCATGTGAGCACCACAGACCCCAATCCCAGGGCCATCCGCCCCATGTTACCCCTATCCAGTCCTCTACCTCTCCCTTCCCATGTCAGGGAAAACCACCAGGCTTCAACCCGAATCCCCAGCAGTGGCAGCAAGCCTCAGGCAGAGGATCTGAACACAGAAATCCATGGATGTGTGTGAAGTCTGAGCCTCAGTCTCACCTTGCCACTGCACCTCATAGTAGCTCAGACCCCATGTCAGAGCTCAAACAGCTGCTTGGTGACACCAGTAGCAAGTTTAGCAATGGTCCTTTTAAGCTTCCAGCTTCGCAACAACTTAGCTTGAACCAGAATGGGACTGTCCAGGCCCAGGATAACCCAGCATTGGTCAGGATAAAACAAGAGTCAGACTCTGCTGACCACTATCATCACCCTGCCTCCATGGGACATTATGGTATGGCTAATGGTCAGCACCAGGGTCAGCACTACCCTGGCACTCCCCTCTCTCCTGGCCAAGCAGCCATTAGCCACTCCACTCAGGCAGCTCTACAACAGCACCTTCACTACAAGAGGAATCTTTTCTCAAACAACCCCTCTGGTTTTGGAGGCGTTGGCCCACGTGGGCCTCTGGCTTGCCAAAATTTGAAAAAATGGTGGCCACAGATGGATGCAGAGGCCCTGTCACATCTGGCCATCAAACAGGAACCCAAGAGGAAAAAAATCAACCAAGGATCTCCTGGTCTTAAGGCTATGACTGAGACGTTTTTGGGTCCTCCCCTCCCCAAACCCAAACAGATAATCATCAAGAAGCCCAAACAGAAAGCCTCCATGCCAACCTTTCTGCCTCAGACTCAGATCACCATACAGAAACCACCGGTCCACATGATGGACAGATCCGCACCCCTGGCCAACCTGCAACTAGGTCCACTCGGCCAACTGCCCCTCCACAGTAACTTCACTCAGGCTGCTGCTGCTGCAGGCCTCCCTGCCCCAGCCCAATCTCAGGTATCCATTTTCAATTCCTCAATGACAGCCACTTCCACTGCTTCTGTTCCATCAGAAAACACTCCAGCCCAGCTGGGCCCTCTACTCTCAACTGTGGGCCTTGCAGCTCACAATAAGTCAGAAGAGATGGGCAGCCTGGCCTCCAGTAATACCAGCACCATGACACCTATGACCTCCACATCCTCACCCAGCACCTCAAATGTACCAAGCGTATTTAACCTGGACCCGAAGTACGAAGAGTTGATCCGCCAGTTTGAGGCTGAATTTGGGGACTCAGTTCCAGACATATCTGCCAGTCAGCCCGTGGAGGAGACTGCTACAGCCCCAAAGTCAGGGAATGAATCCCTGAGCAGTCCTCAGGACCTCAGTCCTGCATCATCATCCACCTCCCAGCCACTTCCCTTAATTTCCACAAGTCAACCCACCCCCACACCTCATCGAGATCATCAGATGGAAATGAGCAAAGATGAGTCCAGGACCCAAAGTGAGGCATCCTTGAGCCAGGCATCTACAGAACGCCCTATGGAGATGCAGCACAGGGAGTCTGTTCAAGTTCCTCTGAAACAGGAAGATATAGTGGAGAGGCAGCAGCAGTCCAGAGTGGTGCAGGATACTTTTAGCATGCCATCTTCTCCGCTGTCAAAACGAATGAAAATTGAATCCTCGGGTGATATAACAGTAGTGTCCACCACCTGCTTTTCTGAGGAGGACACACCAACTAAGGAAGGTGTGCCCTCTTCTCCATCTCTCAAAGGCTTCTTGGACTCTCCTTTACGCTATCTGGACACCCCCACTAAGAGCTTGCTAAGTACTCCTTCCAAGGATCTTCAGGCAGAGTTTCCCACCTGCACCTGCGTGGGTAAGTCTTTGCATCAGTCTCAGCCTCTGCTTATGGTCACACAGCTTACTTTCCATCCACAAAGTGCATTTCAGACACAAATTAGAAATAGTCTAACAATAATCAGTCTTCTGCAAACATTACTTATTAATCTCTGACTAAAGATCAATTTGAGTCTTTGTCAATTTGAGCACATTTCGTTGTCTTTGGAAATGTTTTATTCCTTCACTAAAATAATCAGCCTATTATGTGGCCATTGTAAGCATTTCACTTTGCTTATTGATCTCAACAGATTGACTTTTAGATTTTTTCACTCTTTTCCCACCCCAGTTCTTTCTGGTTGCTTGTTGGTTGCAGCTAAGAAAGAATGTGCAAGTTGCCAGGGTGTGTGGTAGTGACCATCTAGACTGTGACAGTGAGGGGCAATAAAGGCAACATGCAGGAACAATAGCAGTGGTGGCAGAAGGACTCTTTTGTGTGGGTTTGGGTCTTGCAGGCAAGCAGAACAGAGCCTTTGTTAGACAGAATGGAGTTCAGTCCCATAGTTTGGGTAGCACCCTGTTTAGGGAAGCCTATTTATTTACAACCAAGTAGGTGGTCCTACAGTTGAAATGTTTCATTTAAAGACATTATATGCTGGAGATTTAATTTGTTAGACTACACTCACATTATTCTAATGCATAGTGTCTCAGTAAGTCATTAATTAATAACTCAGTAAATCTGAATATTGCTGTGTTAGCTAATGTGGTTAATAGTTTATTAACTCGACACACAAACCAAATAACGAGAGACTGTGTTCTCAGAGAGGCTACTAAGAAATGACAACCTGTTTCTTGGAATTACTGTGTACCAGTTGCCCACATTGATTTTATCTCCCAGTCAACACTGGTCACTGTATGATGGCAAAACTATACCATAGACAGATAGATGTTGTCACTGTTTCCACCTACAACAGCATTTCCAGCCAGTCTCTCTGACAAGGCAAAAAATCTTGTTTGTGATATAAGCATAATACAGAAAGCTTTTTTTACTGCAACATTTGATTGACAACTTTGATTAAAAATCGATTGTGATCTAACAGCCACACAACAGCCACTCGATGTACACAGACTAGTTTTAAGACTTCATTTTTCAAACAAATATAAATATGTTTATGTTATTTACGCATATGCATACATAATTTATGGAATCTTTTGTATTGCATGTGTCTGGATGGTCACAGCCATTGCACAGCCTTTTAAGCCTGTTGTGTGACTGACTCAGAAAGCCCAAGAAGTGTATCCAGGGGTTAGGTTGGCTGGTCGGACGAGTTGTTTTACAACCAAGACTGGACGTGGAGAAAACGGGTAAACTGACAGTTATTCAGCTGTCAGTTTGCTGGGTGTGGATTTGGGATGGATTAAGACCTGGTCTATAAAATTGTGTTGCATCTGAGCACTAAAAGGAGTGCAAACCAGTGGGAAGAACAGCGTCAATGACACACACTTGCTAACCATGTGGTGTTACTAGGGGTAAAGACCAACAAACAACAAGCCTTCATAATTATGTTACACATTTCCTTTTCTAAGCAGTATAGCATAACACTGCATAGGAATGGGTTGCTTTTAACACAGACAGGATACAGTATATACATATACATACACACACACACACACACACACACACACTTTTTTTTTCTTTGCACATAAATGGACTATGACTACTCTATTTCCTGCCATGAACCACACCCTGGAGCCTCCTTTCACCAGCAGCAGAATGTGACCTCATGTTGCCTCTGGACACAACCACACACACATACAAACACACACACACACAGAGTGGAAGACCACATTTCAGATAATCATCTGATAGTGTGGAGCGTATTAAGGGCATTTTTGGTAATGTTGGCATCCACAGTTGTACTTTAGAAATGATACAAGAGCAAGAACAACACGATGTTAGTTTAACAACACACAGTTAGCTGATACAGCTGGGCAATGCGAAATTCCTCGAGGCCATCATACCATTAATCTGCACAGTATCTCATAGAAAATGTAACACTGAAGTCATAGGGTGTGGTTTAAAACCATAGGTTTTGTGCAGGGTAATGGTCAAATGCTCGCACATACTCATGCACAACATCACCTCAGATGTACACAAAACACACACACACTGACACTCCCTCTAAACATCCCTACATACTGAGTCACACACTACCTCAAAAAGCTTCTGCTTCACCATGTTTTGCTCCCCACGCCACTCCCTACAGTGACAGGCTCCTTTCTATGATTAGAGAAAATATGTGTGTGTGCGTTCATGTGTGTTTGAACTGGATGTCGCAATGAGCTCTACTTTCACATGCTTCTCATAGAAGATCTGGCTTTACCTACAAAGAAAATATCTTTGAGTTTGGCCAGAAATACATCAAAGCACATCCGCTGTACCTTTGTCCTTTTACAAAACACTACAACATGTGAGAACATGCAAAGCCAAGCTGTACTTTTCAAGTCTTCTCTGTGTGCAATTTAAGTGACACTCAGATCCAAGAGTTTGATCATTAGGAATTGGGGCTTAGATGTAAAATTTTTGGTCAATGTGAAAGGCAAAAATTTTTATAAAACCAAAGATTCAAATTCAAAAGAGAAACTGTTTTAAATAGGCTGATGTTAGGGGACATTACCACCAAAGCTATAGATTTGAACAGCAGTGACTATATTACTCAATCTTGTTCTGATTCTGTGTTGAATTCATGCTGTAGTGGAATCACTGATACACTGTAATCCAGTGTTTATTGTCAATTGCTGCTACAGTTTGTATTCGTTTTTCAGATAAAATGTTGTGTTCTTACTCTGTACTGTCTCTCCCCCCCAGAGCACATAATTGAAAAAGATGAAGGGCCCTACTACAATCACTTGGGATCTGGACCTACTGTGGCCTCTATACGAACCCTGATGGAGACAAGGTATATTCTCTTCTCTTCTCTTCTCTTCTCTTCTCTTCTCTTCTCTTCTCTTCTCTTCTCTTCTCTTCTCTTCTCTTCTCTTCTCATGAGTCCTCCTCCTCACGTTTTGTCCTTAGGGAATCTGTGACCTAGAATCTAGTAGGAGGAACAGGAAATATCAGCATCATCAGCATATCACAGGCAGAGCAAAAGGCACAGGATTAGCAGCAGATGACAGCTGAGAATGGGAAGAACACAGAAGGAAGAACAACTGATGACAAAATGCAATAAAATATGGAGGAAAAAATGAACATTGAAGCAGTGAGGGGAGACAGAGAGATGGGTAACCTTATTTATGAATAATGTAGATATAAAAATGAGTTTGGTTTGTGTGAAACATAAAATTTCACAAGAAATTTCACAAATTAAAGATAAAATAAATGTGTTGTCACATGTGCATCTATATAAATAGATTGTATATGTGTAGATGTGCATATAAATTAGGTAAATAACATTATTAAAGATCTTTTTTTCTAAATGCTTTTATTTTTAAAGGGCATTTTAGAGAGCAAAGTAATGTGATTTGAAATACTCTTATTACCTTTATAAATGCAGGGAGGATGGGAAGGTAGAACATTATACTCCACGGATTGGCAGTATTGCACACAAACAGCAAAGTCTCCATTTATACCAGTACTGAGGGTGCGAGTACTCGCTGCAGTGTTCTCCTGAGCGATAGCGACACTCATACTAAACCTCTACGTCAGGTGTATGGGTAGAAGAAGTGAAAACTGGAAGCAAAGGCAAAGTTTTTCCAGAAAGCCTCAGACTGTAAAATCTCTGAATCTCTGTAACTCTCCTGTACTGATAGATCACTGAATTGGAAGTCAAAACTGACATGATCGTGCACTCGTGTCTTCAACTTGGGGAATATTGCAAAAGCTGACGAGTGCTTGACCAGCTGAAACCAAAATGACACTAAAGTGCAGCTTATGCCAGGGGACTTGATGGTGCTTTTTGTGTTCGGTACCATTCACAAGAGGCTGGGTGGACGAGCATAATGAGCCCATTAGAGGGAGGGGGAATCATGTGCAGCCAGACCGGCTACCTAACCACTGAAAAGAGAAGCTCAAATTGCAACACACGGAGGAAGTGTGACTTCCTTTTCTGATAGAAACACCATTACTCCACTTGATCTTTACACCACAAATAATTGCTTGCTCCTGTAATCTCATGTATAGAACCCTTAATAAGCAAAGTGCAGCTGCAGCCTCAGTAATGAAATTGCTGTTGGGTTATCTTGCAGAAACATGCCACGAAACAACTCTTTTCAAGGTTGAATTAATGAATGTTTTTCTCTGCAGAATGTAAACACACTTTAACCTTTTTTTTTTTTTTTTTTTTTTTTACCAGAACTTTCACTTGTGTTAAGCATCATTTTCACAATGCTGAATGCTGTAGTGGTTGCTATTCATTGAGAGGCTGGATTTCTGTAGGGCCAATGAGTCATTAGCTCCCAGAGAACGCAGCTTGAGTAAGTGAGGGGAGGGGGTGTTCAACCAGAGTCCACTTTTTGTTGTTTGAGAGATGACGCAAGATGTTAAGCCCCTACAGTCCCTGACTGACCTTTGACCTACCCCTCACCCTAGCCAGCCACCCCTGTGGTGACAGAGCCTAATCCCCTCCCACTTTCTCAGCCACCTCAGGGTGATTCCTATTCAGGAGGTGCACGGCGTATACACTGCCATGCCAAATCTGCTCAAGGCTGAGGTTTTCACAATGGCAGGTATCTGGCTGACAGGAGACCTGATATGATCTGTGAACAAACATCTGACAAGCCCCAATGACATACCCACGCCCCGGTGCAACCTCTGACCCCCTCTCTCCTCCTGTGCAGCTACAAACAGACCTGCAGAAATACACACCACGCACCATTAGGACACAAAAACAAACAGAAATGTTTGTGTACAATGGCTAATGCATTCAAGCTACTATCAGTACAGAAATATGTCCAAGAGAAGTCCTTTTGGCCGGAGTTGTTTTGGAAGCTAAGGGATCAGATTTACTCTGCCATGCTTGTGTGAATCTCAGCAGAGGACTGTGAACACGCACTCCTAATCAAGTTGACTTGTTTTTGTCAGGATTGACATATAATGCTACTCCCTCAGACTACTTAGAGGCAGAGAAAAATGAGAAAGGCAAAACAGGCAACAAGGCAGAACCACTGTTGATGAGGTCACTTGTGGCAATAAGAAACCCTTGATTAATATCCCTCAGTGGAAATCTCAAATCTCCTGTTACTGATCAGGTGCTGCTGGAACTGCTACTGAGTAGCCGTTCATTGTCCATAGTTATTGTGTTTTGATACCAATAGCATTTGGCCAGCATATTTTTCTGCTCTCTTAATCAGTAATGTCACACTTTTCCGTGGTTTTTGAACACATGGAAAAACTGGAATGTTTTCCCAGTTTTACCACATTTTTTGAAACACAGTACCTTTAGAAACTGTACCTGCATCTAACTACATGTGTGTAGTCTTTTGGAGGGTTTGAGTATAGCTCTTAAAGGTGACCTTCCTTGTTTGCTGTTACAGTCAGTTCTGTAAAATTCAAAGAATAAGGTCAGAATATGCAATTTCTTTTTGAAGGTTCAGGCTTTCACGCTTCTCTGAATGCTCCTTTTCACACCATTTTTCTACTTTTGGATCTGTGTGATGTCGGTGAGAGTGGATATCCTGAATATGACCATCTCACAGGTACAGAGAACTGGCTGCATGAACGCCACACCCACCTGAGATTTAGGCCTTCTGTTTGTGAGACGGTAGCTATTCAGAATAAAGCTTAAAGGAAGCTTAACAGTTTGTTCCAGACAGTGAATGAATTTAGGGGTCTTCATCAAGTCTGACTTGAGATAAACAAGGAATATTTTGAAATGTGCAAAGCTTTTCTAGTTACATGGAGCTGGAAATGAGCATAACAAGTCCCCTGCAGCAAAACATGAAGGTTCAGTATTTAAATGCCCCAGTTCCTTGTGGTTGGTTTGGTTTCTCTCAGGACACCGAAACATAGAAATGACTGTAGTGTGTTTTTATATGTAGGACATTGAGAGTGTCAGGTTTTTGTGTCACAACACTAAAGTCAGACATGCAGTAAAACAGTGAATTGCTTCTCTCTGTATGCAGGTTTGGAGAGAAGGGGGAAGCCATCCGGATTGAGAAGGTGGTTTACACAGGCAAAGAGGGAAAGAGTTCCCACGGATGTCCTATTGCTAAGTGGGTAAGTAGCATCACAGTACATCCAAAATGCGGTTTTGAAAAATGCCGGATAACTTCCAACACACATGCCTATAACAGACAATAGTGTTGAGAGATATGTCTCTACACTGTATATAAAGGAGGGACATATCATAGCTTTTGGGTCTGAAAAATGAAACCAGTGCTAAGTGCCTTACGTCTGCTTTATTTCTAACAGCCAGGGGAGTAATGTCTTGAGTTGAAGTCTACAAGAAGTTTACTGCTCGCTTGATTCATGCATCAGTAAAGATGATGTTAATTTTATAAATAAATGTTCCACTAAAGAGCCCGTTATACCCTCCGACTGGTATCTGGCACCGGTCAAAAAGAGTTGACGCCCTAGCTGCTGTTGTGCACCACTTGACTCTTGTTACATGGTGCTATAGCTGCAACCAGGTTGAAGACACGCATGTACAATCGTGTCATTTTTACCTAGGTTTTAATGATGAATACAGAAGCTCAGCGGTGCATAGATTATACAGTGGGATATGCTGCAGCAGTTTGAAAAGATGAGGCTTTGCTTCCAGTTTGGCCTTCGTCTTCTCCTGTATCAGTGCTGATGTGGAGGGACTGTCTAAGTGGTGACGCCTGTTGTTCAGGAGGATACTGCAGCAGGTACCTGCGACGCTTTCCGATGGTATCTCCAGCAGTGCGCAAAGCGACCAATGGGCTTTGACCAACCAAGGCCTTAAGAGTAAAGAGAGGCTGACCGGGTGCTAACATTTGTGTCAGTTCAAGTGAAAGATAAAAAAGTGAGAGTGAGGTTTTTTTTTTCAGTGTTTATCCCACCTGACAACACTGACAGCCTGTCAGCAAGCAATTTATGTGGCATGTGTGTGCGTGTGCGTGTGTGTGTGCGTGTGTGTGCGTGTGCGTGTGTGTGTGTGTGTGCATGTTTGTATAGTGAGGGGTCCTGGGGAGACACACAGGCGAGTTGTCATCCACAGTGAGCAAATCAGTAGGAGGTCTCACTCTGTGACAACTGCCTGGCCTCCTCTCCTGTGTCACCCCTGACACATCCTGCTAATGACTTTATGGATTCAAAACAACCACCCTGCTGAGGGAGGGTGACTGTGTGGGTGTGTTTTAAGACAGAAAGACTAGGAAGCTAGGGGAGCTGACACTGCAGGTCTTAATGCTCAATTCCGATTTTTTGATATTAAGACTTGTTTCAGACTTTACGTTTCCCAATTTTGCTTTAAGTTGTAAAGTTATTGTGTTATTTACATATGGCCTAATAATTATCCTTATTGCTGTTTTAGAGAGGAGCGGTGCTTCAAAGGATAGCTGCAGATTTCTGTCAGAATCTCCAGATTATACAGTACAAATAAAATGTTCACGTTTCTCCAACGCTGTCTTCCAAACAGTTTCACTGGATGGCCAGGAAGCGTTTGCGATGTCTTATCGGGCGTTTCTCCGGCGCTGATAATTGGCGTCTGTCTTGTGTCAGTGACGTAGAAGACGGATTTAATGCGACATGACCATTCAAACAGCAGTCGCTTTCTAAAACATCAGATATGTATCGGATTCAGTACCACATACGAAAGTGACCCAGATCGTATTTGAAAATATCGGATTTGTGCCGTTCACACTGTCATACCATGATCGGATATGGGTCGCATAGGGTCACAAACGTCGGATTTGATGTGCTTTCACCTGCAGTGTGAACGTAGCCTTAAAGAACTGGTATTCAGTCACAGAAGTGGGTCAGACTTTAGTTCAAGGAGTAAATATCCTTCTTAAATAAAGTGTAACCCTCAACTATGTCTGGCTTGTCGCTATATCAAAATATATGGGTGTGCTGGACATCTGCTGGCCAATTGCAGGAACTACAAGGAGCTCTTGGAACATCCTATCAACTGACTGAAATTGTATTTGACTTTATTAGCATTAGATTTTTGTGTGCGAGTAAAAGCTCACAAGCTTTGTTTCCTGTCAGGTGATCCGTAGAGGCAGCGAGAAAGAGAAGCTGCTGTGTCTGGTGAGGCAACGTGCAGGCCATCACTGTGCCAATGCTGTCGTCATCGTCGTCATTATAGCCTGGGAAGGTGTACCGAGGGCCCTGGCTGACAAACTGTACAGAGAGGTCACAGACACGCTCACCAAATATGGCAACCCCACCAGCCGACGCTGTGGCCTCAATGAGGAGTGAGTAGGGGATGGCTAGTTTTTCATGTGAATATGTAAAGAAACAGTCTGGATGTCTGTCAGCAAATGGATAGACTTTTGAATATATTGATTTTTGAAGCAGATGCTGTTTAAACTCTGGGTATCTTTTTCACACATGCCACACATGGTTGTCCTGAACATTTATAAACATCCTTAGACAGAAGTGCGTGTGACAACAGTAATGTCTGACTCAGTCCGGTTAGACATTAGCCTGTCTTAAACCTGCCAACTCTCTAGTACAAAGGCAGAGTGGTGTTTCACCCATGTGTGAAAGCACAGGTTATTGTTCATTACATTCACTGCTAGTCAGTCATGTGTCCAGCCTCTTTGCATGTTCAGAATGCTTCCTCACTTTACCAAGACTATTGTTGTATTTATATTTCCAGTAGTGGGAATAAGTCAGAAGCAGTGGAGAAGTGTGGAAAATATCCTGACCGGATCGAATTTGTCCAAAGTTCATATTCATGACATAAAAGTGAATTTTAAGACAAAAATTACGACAAAAATGAAATGTGTACATTTTGTTCTGTGTTACACTGTTCACCTAGTACCCAGCCCTTCAGCTAACCATGAGTAAATGTTAACACACCCCCATGTCTGGTGGCTTAGATATGTGAACCACTCACCATCTGGGATGGAGAAATAAGTCTTGCTTCTATCCTCTATGTAGGCACTGAAGCTGCCTTTGTGTTTCCCCCCAATAAGTGTGTAACATACATACAGTAACTTTGACATATAAAGCAATACTAACAAAACCGGACATTATTAAAATGTGTGGCTTAAGTCTAAGATGATCAGCTGTAACACCGTTCAACATTCATTGCTTCAAATGAAACCAACTGTCTCGCTAACACTCTCAATTACAGTGGTGCACACGAGGTAGTAAAACATGCCAGACTGCACGTCTTCTATGAATGAAGCTCAGTGTGCTCTCTGTCTCCCCCTGCAGCCGTACTTGTGCCTGTCAAGGCAAGGATCCTGAAACTTGTGGTGCTTCCTTCTCTTTTGGTTGCTCATGGAGTATGTACTTTAACGGCTGCAAGTACGCCCGAAGCAAAATGCCGCGAAAGTTCAGGTTACAGGGAGAACACCCTGAAGAGGTACTCATCACGCGAAAGCTGCCTTTTTACAAGCATTGTATGAGTACATATATATGCAAATGAGAAGATTAATATTATTTTTTTTATTTCAAAATTCTTTTCTCTTCTTGTTCTTTTCAGAATAGTATCTGTAAATTTTAAGATACCACTTTATAGTTTGGTCTGACCTGTGATTCATGTTTTCTTCATCAGGAGGAAAAACTCAGGGATAACTTCCAGCAGCTGGCAACTGAGGTGGCTCCTGTGTACAAGCGACTAGCACCACAAGCCTACAGTAACCAGGTGTGTTGTATAGGCACATGTCTATTAGCAAACCAACATAGGAAAGAAGATCTCAGCAGGAGATGTTTCTAAAGACACAAAGCCAACTCGCACGCATTATTACCTTATGATTTAGTACACCTGTGAGGACTTGGCTTTGAGAAAGGAAGCAATCTTAAGTGTTGTGTTTCTGTGTATTTTAAGAATGCAGAAATTAGTCCCTTCCTATAGCTGGTTTAACGCTATCTCTGTCCTTTACTTCAGTGCCAGACAGAGTCCAAAGCTCCTGAATGCAGGCTGGGCTTGAAGGAAGGCCGTCCATTCTCTGGAATCACTGCTTGCATGGACTTTTGTGCTCACGCTCATAAGGACCAGCACAACCTGTACAATGGATGCACAGTGGTAAGATCATTAAACCTTTTTTTTGCACTGAATGATGGCTACATTGTTCTTTGTTAATGAGCTGAAAATGCTACATAAAAAGTGCGGCTATTTTATCACACACTGTGCCGCGCTCTGCCAGGTGTGTACTTTGACAAAGGAGGACAACCGAACAGTGGGAGAAATCCCAGAGGACGAGCAGCTCCACGTGTTGCCTCTTTACACGGTATCCCCGACAGATGAGTTTGGCAGCGAGGAGGCCCAGCACCGCAAGATGGAGACGGGAGCTATCCAGGTGCTTAACGCTTTCCGCCGTGAGGTGCGCAAGTTGCCCGAACCTGCAAAGTCATGCCGACAGCGCCGACTGGAGGCAAAGAAGGCTGCCTCAGAGAAGAAGAAAAATAAACTCATCCAGCAGGCAGGAGAGACGCCGGAGAAGACGGGGATCAAAGCCGAGGTCTGCATTAGCAGTTCCCCTCAACCCCAAGGCAATAAAGGTTAGTTACTGTTTTAGATCTAAGTAACTTAAAATGTCCTTTGTGTTTACCTGTTATCACTGGATTGTAAAAGCTGAAATACTTTAAGATTTTGACTTGTTTGTAACCCGTTTTCCTTACTTTTCTTCTGTGTCAAACAAACAGCAATTATAAAACAAGAGGTGAAGCCCAACATCAAAAAGGATCCCTTAAACGGATCGATAGATGGATATTCTGTGCAAGCAGTAGACCCAGTAAATCCCATGTATACAAACCCTGTCTTCTATGCAAGGGGAGGCCTCCCCACAACTGGCCAGCCCTCTGCACCTGATACAGTAAATGGTTTCCACACCAGTTTGCCCCCAATGGATTATGCCTACTACAGGTGCTCACCCAATACACTTTTCCCCCCTGTACTGAGGACCTACGAGGGTCGAAATGGCTCTTTGCCCAGAGCTGGCTGTAAAGCTGTCCAGGTAGATCAGAAGCCTGACATTCAAAACTTTCAGTCCAGGGTGGCCCTTTCCTGCTCCAGCCAAGCAGAGCAAACCAACCAACCAAATCACACGACTTACACCCAGGCCCCAGTTTATAGCCAATCCCGTCCTTCCTCTGCCTCCTCTGAGTCCTCCAACAGAGGCACGCCGGTCATCAAACAGGAGCCTATGGATGTGCCAGTCTATGAAGGCACGCTTCCGAATCAGGTCGGAGCCAACACATCAAGAAGCCCCCCGCAACCTGTGACCTGGCCTGGGCACAAGCTTAATGGAAGTTTTATTCCCACCACTTGGGATGCCCATCAGAAGCATAAACAAAGTTCCGAGGCCTCATCGGAGAAACAGCAGCAGTTTCACCAGCATCTCCAGCAGCGGCAGGCCTCTCCTTACCCGCAGCAGTGGTCATCCTTCCTTGGCTTAAACACTATGAGGGCTTCCCCTGCCCCATCACCGTCACTCCAGGTACCTCCCTCTCCATCTCCATCCCCTCAGCTAGGCACAGTGGTCCAAGGTAACATACATCAATCTTCCCCACGCCCTGGCACTCCACGCCCAAGCACCCCTCACCCAGTAACCCCACAGCCCGGTGTCTCTCACGCAGGCCCACTTACACCACGGCCAAGTACCCCACGTCCAGGCACCCCCAGGCACTGGGCGAGCCCCGTTGCTAGCCCACAGCCGCAAACATGGGGCATGGGGCCTTATAGCCCTGGTATGAAGCACAGCAATCCTGCAGGGGCCTATCCCGACAAGATCTGGTCCAAGACTGGAGAAAGTCGGTGTTCCACTCCGGTTGGGCCCCAGGAAAAGGCCTGGAAGTCTTTTGGAGGTTCTGTGGCAAGTAACACCCCTTCCCCGGCTCCAGAGGGTCGCCTCTTCCCCGATGCCCTGCAGCAATCAGATCAGGCCTGCTACACGCCCAGCCGAGCAGAAAGCGACGCCGAGAGCACCAAGAATTGCGAAGAGGATGAGGATGAGGTCTGGTCTGATAGTGAGCACAACTTCCTGGACCCTTACATAGGCGGGGTAGCAGTGGCACCAGCCCACGGCTCCATCCTAATCGAATGTGCTCGTCGGGAACTACACGCTACCACTCCACTCAAAAAGCCTGACCGCTCCCACCCCTCCCGCATCTCCCTGGTCTTCTACCAGCACAAGAACCTCAACCAGCCCATGCATGGCCTGGCTCTTTGGGAGGCCAAAATGAAGCTGCTGGCAGAGCGAGCACTGCAGAGGCAGCAGGAAGCGGCTCTCCTTGGCCTCTCCCAGGAGGATATCAAGACACTCGGGAAGAAACGCAAGTGGGGCGCTACGGCGGCAGGCGCTAGTCCAGGACCTGGACAATCTAAAGACAAGAAGGAGGGGCCGGTGACGCGGTTAGCCCCCTCGTTCTACACCACCTCTACGGTTACTGTGTCTCCCTATGCCTCCACCGTCGTCACTGGGCCCTACAGCCACTTTGTGTGAGGACACATAGACACAGAGTGACTGATAGCTACAGAGTGGTGCAGTGGAGGGCTGGAGAGAGAGCACTGAGCAGAATCAATGTCTCTCAGCCGTCCCGCAGTCTGGCATCCCTCCATCCTGCCTCCCTCTACAGTCCACTTGGAGGAGGGGGACATTTTTATTGTTTTTTACCTCATGTCAGGCAGTGGTTTGGGCTTCAGACACACTGCCTGTGGTGCTCTTCCTCTCTTTTCCCCGGAGAGGAACTCCATTGCTTTTTCTTGTTTATAGAATTTTAATGATTCTAATTATTGCTATTATTATCAATATTATTATGATTGTTACTGTCAATGTTGTTATTACAGGTATTATTATGATGAAGACTTGTTTTTTTTTATTATTGCTCTTTTCATTAATGTTATTATTAATAAGGTGATCTGTTTGTTTTGGTTTTATATTTTTGTTAAATCAATCAGTCTGAGTTTGACAGACTTGGACACTTGCTTTTTCCATGTTTGGAAAACATGCACCCTTTCCCCCCATTTGACTTTCTTTGTTCTTATCAATCTTAAAGCTGTACTTAGATGAGGAGGAGCCATTATCTCCCTGATACGGCAGAAAAATCCACAATATAGTAACCACAATCATTTCTTTTAGTTTATAAAGCCATTTCTGGGCCTTTTTAAAGAATAATCCCAATAATCACCATTATGAAGATCCTGATCAAAAGCTTTGATTTTTAATGAATCAGTACCAGCATCACCACTGTCAAATACGCCACTGACAGTATGTTTTTTCATTATAGCAAACAACCATCTACACAAATATTACAAAAGACAAGAGTAAGGAGGGAAATCACCAAAGCCCTTTTACTCCAGGCACCTAGAAAAAGTGCAGAGATTGGTTTCAAGTGTCATGCTGAAGGAAGAAAATAGTCCCCGGGCTCAGAATAACTCTTAACCATTACTGCGAGAAACCTTTGCAGCTTGCCTTGTCGTGATGATGAGATGATGCGCTCCTCCTACTCTCCCTTCTAGCTTCTGACTGGTGCTCAGCTTCCTGCTCTGATCGATTTCCATTCCGCTACTCTTCATGGCACTCGATGCTGTATTTAGGTGCTCTAACTCAAATTCGGCTCAAGTAGTATTTACAACTAAAAAGTTTGTGTTTCGGCCCAGGTGGGATACCAGAACACTGGGATTTACTGGTTTTAACACAAAGGTGCAGAACTTGTGTCGTGCTAGGGAACAGCCCTAACGAGTTATCTCACAGAAGCTTTCCTCTGCTCTGTGCGGAGAACTGAAGTTCTCATACCCGGTGCTCCACAGAGGCCAAAACAAGCGATACTATTTGTGCAAGCCATTTAATCCAGATCTGCTATCCCCACATAGAGAGACGGAGCAGGTGGCACTCTTTTATCTTCCTATAACATTCAAGTAGGAGTGAGCACTTCCCAGTGTAAACTCTAGAGGGCAGCGTTGACTGCTGTTTCAAAGTGGTGTGTACAAACAAGCCTATAAGCACTTGGGATTCATTTAGATGGCAGCCTTGTCTCATTGTTGCTTTAACCCATGGCCACTAGAGGGGGCTCTCCACCCTGCTCGCTGACCATAGATTGGACTTGATAAAACAGCTGAAGGCAAAGCTGACATTACAAATGTGCCACAGATGTGAACGGGAAACCCATCGTGGGTTAGAGCAGCAGGAAACAGTGTTGGGACAGCAGTGCTTTTGGTGCTCACACACACACTCTGGTGCTCTCCTATTACACTTGATTTACTGTGAAGGGCCCACTCCTTTCTCTGCATGGTGCTGTCATCTTTGAGCAGAGCGAGGCGTGTCCTTCCGCAGGCACCTTGTCACCGCAGAGCCAGCCAATCAAAATGGCCACCGTGTGGTTCAGCTCCACATTGGGCTCAAAAACTGGTTTCCTTTAGAGGAGTTTTTATTTTATTTTATTTTTTGCAGTTTGTTGTGGCATGTAGTGATTTTTGTCTCAAACAAAAAGAAAAGTACACTGTACAGGGCAGAGAAAGCACAGTCATTCACTGCATTTCTTGGTAACCCATTTAGCAGTGCTTTTCACAGAGAAAATAGTACTGAGAGATAAAAGGGAAACCGTAGAAAATTTCTGTAGCTTCCAGGGTTTGGCGTCGAACGTGAGCGCATCAGATCGATGAATCTCTCACTTTGCGGGCGTGTGTGTCTGAAAAGAGCCAAAGAGAGAGACTATTTGATAGCCTGGTGAGAATCCCGTAAATCGCTCGTTTTTATTTTCCTTTGTGGTCACATGGTTCACTTGCAACATGTGTCAGAAATGAAAATGAGAGACTGCTGATGCAAGCCGACTCCCAGCTGCTGGGCGGTCGTTTGGGCCAAGGCCCTGGTCATCTGTGAAAGACCCTGTTACCTCTCCCGATTTTCTCCAGCTCTCTACCTCACGCTGTAGAGACACTGGTCACAATCACGACTTGCTACTGAGGGCAGAGAATCATGCATGTCCCTTTGTGTGCTCTAGATCTCCACACTCATTTTAACCTGCTTTTTTTTTTTTTTACTCTTATTTATTACTACATGGTGATAATGATAATGATTGTCTTTGATGTTATTGTTTTTTTTCATCATTTTTTATATAGCTAATACAAATTGTACATAAAGAAGAAAAGATTTATAAAAGCACTTTTAATCTTGATTTTAATGACACAGAAAGAGCCGATTATTGACAACTTGAAGCTTTTTTTTTTTAATTTCCTCAAGAGAGAGATAAAAAATGTAAATATCAAACTATTTAGGTAAGATTATTTAACTTGTGAGGAAAGTAACAAAACCACGAATGACATGGGGGTATTTTTGAAGTCTCTGACAGCCCTGAACATCAGTAAACAACACTTGGCCCCAATGTGTTGTGTGCAAATCTGTGCTTAGTCACTCTGCTGTTTTTGCTTTCCTAAGTACTGTACCCCCTGTCGGCATGCGACTGACAGAGCCCCAGAAATTTCTGAAAACGATTTAGTCAGCCCAATTATATAACATGAAACCACACTCAGCTGACTCACTGGCAACAGTAAAGCGAAAATAAGAGATCCCCGGTGTTGCAGTTGTGCTAATTTAGAGTTTTAGCTTGACAGCTTTCAGTTGTTGTTATTTTCATTTTTGTTGACATAATTCTCAAACTCTGTGACAGATTCATGACAGCATTGTATTTAAAAAAAAAAACCCAAACAAACACCAAAATCGGAATAATGTGATTCCCACATTCCCACAAGCGTGATAAGAGTTACCTCTTGGCTAGTTTACTAGCTTGACTTAAGCAGCTGATTAGCTTAGCTTAGCAGAGTGGCTGAAAACATGGGGAAACAGCTAGCCTAACTAAATTCTAACTGCCGGCACTTTAAACCTCTTTAACACACGTTAAGTAAGGTTTGTCAACACCATTGTCACATTGGTTTTACAGGGGGTTACATCCCAGGCTAATAAGACCACCAGCAGATATTTCATAAAAAATAAAAAAGATTTACTGCTTCCAGCCTGGAAACCGTCTGGTACAAAGTCCTCTGAAAAGAAAGAAAAAACAATAACAAAAAGGAAACAGAGAAAACAGAGTGAGCTTTAAAGCTGCTGGTGGGCAGATTTTGTCACCTATGTTGCTTCCTGTGTGCCCGGTCTTTATGCTAATCTCAGCTGTCTGATAGCTGCGGCTTCATATTTATCATACAGACTTTAGAACAGTATAGAGTTTGTCTTCTGAGTGTCAACAGGAGAGAGAATGGGAAGTTTTTCAATGATGAACTATTATTTAATATCAAACACCCCCCTATAACTATACTGACTGCCACAGAGCCAGTCTGAGGTGAAGCATTGGGCGACACTTTAATGAGTTACTGCCCAGCAGTCTTTGTCAGTTGTGTTACCACCGCCCTGCTTGCTTAGATGTGTCATCATTATTATTCGCTCCAGCTTTTATAATAGCCAAGTATGCACGTGGCAGAAAAATCACAGCTCCCTCGCGGAAGACTGCAGATCTTTCATTTGCCATGATAATTAGGTGACCCACGCCATGTCTAACAGTAGTTTGATAGTACAGTAACAAGACCCATTTTACTTATTGAGCTTAAGACTTGCCCATATATTAGTCACACACACACACGCACACACACAACACAAACAATTACCGAAACAACAAAAGGGTGCTGAGGATATGGTGCATATGATATCTTGGTGACTTTGTACATTTCTAAATGCTTCATAACTTTGGTGGATGGTTCTCATGAGAGGCACCACCTCCCAAGCGGACAAGTACTGAGATCCTGGGGGGTGAGTCGGTTCAGTCGGTGCTATGATGCTATACCTTAAAAATTCACTGTGTTAAAAAAAAAAAAAATACAAAAAAGGAAAAAAAGCGAGGGATAAATAATTACAACAAATATTTTTCTGAGCTCTTCGAATGTCAAGAGAACTATACTTTTGATTAAAGCAGTTTCACAGGAAGAGAAGCTGCCCTGGTGCTGACTTTATGAAAAGTCTTTTGTTACAACGCTACAAATTTACATCTCTTTTTGAGGGCAGGTGGTGCACTCAAACTGTTGATTGCATTCTCTATTAATCTTCATTCCATACTGTACTTGAATTCATTTAAAATAGGACGAGATATAGAATCATATTATATGAAGACTGTTAGCTGGGTTTTACATTTGGTACTGTGCAAGTACCAGAGGCTATTCAAATGATCTTTTGAGTATGTTGTACATGTTCATGTTAACTGAATGCTAAGATATTTGAACGACACAAAAAAAACAAAAAAAAATTGCGTACTGCCTCCCTCTTCCTCTCCCAAGTGATGCACTCCCTTTACTCACTCCCTCTCTTTCTTCTAAATTTTGTATAGTTTGTGACACACATAGATAAACACACATAGATTTGCATCTAACTGTGTACGGCCCACAGTCCTAATTTAACGAACACTTGAAATTTGGGATAGAGACTTGGACCCTGACCCATAAAATTAAATAAAAGGAAAAGAAAGAAAAAGAAAGTGAACCAACACAACTGGCAGCTACATTCCTTTAAGTTTGAGGATTGTTCTTGGTTCTTTATTTTTCATGTCAAGGATGCAGTATGTAAAAAAAAAAAGGAAAAAAAAGTGTTTTTGTTCAGTCTCTCTCTCTCTTTGTAGCTGTATGGTGTATTATGTGAATACATAGTGTATGTGGTTAAAAAAGAAAAAAGAATAAAAAAACAACCCACAATATTGTTTTATGTTGCGCGATAAATAATAAAATTGAAGTGAAACACGTGTTTTTCTTAGTGACTTCATTTCTTGGTCAAGTTGTATTTGATTCTGTTTCCAAGTGCAGTGAGGATCACTGAGTCCTGGCCTCTGCTTTCATCAGCCTGCTCAGTGAAGGCTCATCTCATCCAATCCAATCCAATTCAACTTTATTTATATAGCACTTTAAAACAACAAAGTTGACCAGAGTGCTCATGGATCTAAGAACTCCATGGATCATGGATCTAAAAAGGGAAAACTGTAAATATTCAGTGTGTTCTAGTCTTTCAGCCATCGAATGTGCAGCTGGGGAAAAAATGTGAGGGCATCATAGAGTGGACAAGGGTTAAGAGAGAAAGTGGTGACCAATTTCTTTCAATTCAATAAAAACATATTGTCTAGGTTCTCAAAAAATGTCTTTGTGGGGGTGAGCGTAGTCTTGCTTTTGAGGGGTCCAAGGCACCTTTTTTCAAGCTTATGTTGGTATGTCTGGTCTCCTTTTGCGCATTAACATCTCTATACTTCAGACCAATAAATTTAAAGGTTTACATGTTTTTTTCAAGGCTGTCATTTTTTTCTAATGATGCCCTATGAGAGTCGTACGGCCGGGCAGGGGGGAGAACACGTCTGCAAAACCCTGCAGCAACAGCCGCTCTCTGGGCCTGTGTGAGATGGTTATCACAATGGAGGGAGGCGGGAATTGTGGAATTTGGCACCTCCGGCTCCAACTCATCTTTCTCCTTCACCGGGCTCACAAGAGACGTGGTTTCAGCCTCTCTCCATGCTTTAAGAAGGTTCAGGTGATGTGTCCTGTGTGGCTCCTCCCCTGTCCGACTGTACCACCTCATAGTCAACATCGTACACCCGCCGTGTGACCATGAAGGGCCCTTGCGACTTGGTGAGTCACTTTGGGCTGGGAGCACTTTGTCTCCCAGTGAAAATTGCTTGAGTCTAGCCCCTCTGTTGTGCAGGCGCTGTTGATGTTCCTGTGCCTGGAGCAAATTTTCTCATGAAAAGGTACTTTTGGGATGGCCGGCTGGTAAACCAGCTGACAATCCAGGCAGTACGCGCACCATCAGCGCACATCCGCTCAGATGCCCGACCAATAAAATCGGGCCATTATTTGCTCCAGATTTTATCAATACCCACATGCAATGGCATTGGATTATAATGGCAGGGCAGAGTTCATCAGGCTAATTCCCTCCAACTGGACCTCAGCCTCTCTGACACTGCCCCTCAAGCCCGCTGCACCACCCCTCGTCTGCAGTGGAGCCAATGACCACAGCTCCCTGCCACAAATTAATTTATTGTTGAGCCACAAGTGCGGTCTTTAGCTCAAACAACACATTTGTTTTGCATTCAAACACAGAAGCTTGAAATGTTGTTTATTTTAAGGATGGTTTGCTTCCAGTCCTGGCATTACTGTCTGAATCCAAATGTAATGGCCTGAAGAAAGTCTTTAGCATTGTCGCAACTTTCCTTTGTCACAACAACCCAGTGGATCTGGGGTGGGAATACAATGACCTTGAACCTGCAGGTGACCACGCCACCTCCTGGTGTCCTGCAAGAAAACAATCATATTCTTTAGAATACCAACTTATTTGCTTTCTTAAAACATTTTTTTCTGCATTTGCTATAGAACAGATCTCAAGATAGACAATCTAGCTGCAATATTACACTAATACCAAAAAACACTGCAAATTTCATATAAACAATTATGCTATCCATCCATCCACCCATCCATTTCAGTGTCTTCAGGGGAAAATGACAGATGAGTGATGAGATTTAAATTACACGGAGTGGAGGCTGATTGGCCTGAAGAAAGTGGGCAGAAAGCTAATTGAACTAGACCAGTGATGTCAGCAATGAGCTCAGCAGCAAACCCTGGAAATCAAAACCTGAGCAAGCATCATCTGGTGAAATGTTACTTAAGTCTCCACTTACAATCTACCTCCAGTTATATATTACTCCACCATCAGTCAAGCCTTGTAGTTCAGCCATCTTTAAATCAACAGGGATCTGGATGAAGGGTTTCCCAGTTAACACATGAAAGGGTTGGCACTGGCAACATTTGGCCAATCACATTGATTAGTGCACTGCCAGCTGAAAGCCAGTTTACAATAGAAGAATAAGCTATAATTTTAGAAAAAACATAATGAGATTACAGAGGAAGACGGTTGTAGTGATAATGAATGACAGCAACATCAGGAGGAAGGAACACGAGAAGGTGGAGAAGCACCAAGGGCTCAGAGAAGAGCTCGAGAAGATGTGATGTGATGAATCTCTGTAATACCAAGAATGGTATTACATTCTTGGCACAGTTAAAAAAAGAAGGCACGAAGTGGCTTCACACTGAATTTCACCTTTTTTCGGAGCATAAATGGCATTTGTCTCATCTATTTTCACTATGTTAAATTAATGTATTGATAATGAGAAATAAATGATTAAGACCATGAAGCAGTCTTGCTTTGTAAACAAGAAAAAAAAATCACATGATAATTGATAACTAGAGAATTGTCACACAAGTTTCATCAAACTACAGATGAAACTTGAAGCAAGTTCACAATCTTTGTTCAGATATTCTTTTCCATTAACAGAAAGATTCATAAGGATATCAAAAGCTGCGTCACGATTTTCCAAGTATCAGAAAAAAAAAACTTCTTTGTCCATCAAGGTTCTTAGTTTTCTAACAGCCTTTTTTATCAGTTCAGAATTTAGTTTCAAAACATATTTTCATAATTTTCAAGCTTAAGAGTTACCATGAGAAAGAGAGAGAACAGAATTTCAAAAGCAATCACTGAGATGCACTCTGTCTCTATGGCATTTTATTCATAAATCAGACTTTTAGATTGTAAGTTTTGAAGTGTATATTGACACTGGGGCGCCATTAAGATGCAATGTACCAGTGAACAATGGCATTACATTACTTAAAAGCAGAACATAATAACAGAAAAATTTTAATCTGACAAAAAACTCCAAAACAAAACAAAAATTTTAACATGTGGTTTTTACAAGATGTGTCCTTGCTAGGCAAATGCTATCTCAAGATTTAAATTTCTAACTCACCTCTTTTTTTAATTTGTCAATCACACTGTAAACAAAACACTAGAGCAAAAAACAGGACCCTGAAAGGTCAAGGTAGCACAATGATGCTGAATGTTACCGATATGAAGCGTAGATTTACGTTAAAATTGATAAAAGAATCATTTAAAAGCCCCAAAAACCTTTTGGCACTTCATACCAAACAATATTAGAGAGATGGGAGAGTACAGTTATTACATATATTATAATACAACACAGCTATGAGGAAAGAAAAATGCCTGATCTCCAGATTTTTACTGGCAGCCATGTTTTATGCTATATTTTATTTACAATAATATATAACGTGTAAAACTTTCATAAAAAAGATCCATGCAACACCAGCTTGATAGAGATCTATTTTTATAACAGACTTCATTAAGTTTAACTGTGGAAAGAAAAAGTTAATTTGTGCGGAACTCAAATTCATGCTGTTTCAGCTCGTTGCGTTTCTGATATTATTCCCAACCATTTGCTATTAGTGTTATAGAAGCTGTGCATAATAGTTTTAAAAGAGGCAGGAGAAACCAGAGCTCCCAGAGATATTGTGTGTAGCACCGGGATGACATCCAAACCCATTAAAGCGAGGAATCTGTTGCTGCCTGTTGCATTTACATGCAATCTGTTTATAGGCTGTTCATAGAATACAACCAGCTGAGTCATTCCTCTGTTGCAAAGAGATGCTCTGCCTCAGCAATCTGTCTGCAGTTATAAATCGCATTTATAAATCACTCTTATTCAGACCACAATAGTTTGGAGAAAAGAAAAAGAGAAGGCAGTGGTCTCTTGGAATGTGCACAGAAGACTCATGGGACTGAAGGGGTGTTAGGTTTACCTACACCTGAGGTTGCTATGGTAATTACATACCAGTAGACTGAGCTCTCAGTATATTAACATGTAAATGTATTTATCCTATGTTCATAGAAAGACTGTACTGCAGTGTGAGATCTTTATATGTACAAAAACTGCAAAATATGTTCAATATATGGGACAAATGTATGAATGCGATGAACGTGCAGTTATAGCGATTACATTTGAGGTAAAGTTTGTAGCAACCTAAATATGGATTAATAAGAGTTTAATGTTTCATGTTAAAGTGAAATTCTTGTTTAAAGAAGAAGAATAGTTAAAAAAAAGAGTCAGAAAATGCAGAATATTGTGACATTTGAATGGTGAAAATAGCACAAAAATTGTGGAAGTAGTTAAAGTCCAAAAAACGTATGGAAGCAACTAGAATAATGAAGGATAAAGAATAAATAGAAATGCTTTACAGCATTCACACAAATATGGGTTGCTGTTGTTAAAAACAAGGAAGTTAAACCAAATAAATCTTTCACAATAAATTTAAACTTACATATGTGATTCATTACATGATTGATTTTTTTAAGGTCTTTAAAAAAATCATTGTTATTTCTGTTTTTTAATTTCTTTTCAATGCATTTTTTTTCTTCTTATTTTGTTAGACTTTAACTTTTGGTATGATGTGTCTGTTGGGATTTGTGTTTCTTTTACTCCCACTTTTGATAACTTAAATTATCTTGTGAGTTTAGATTTAAACAACGAGATTTAAAAAAAGTAAAACCTTAAAAATTATCTGGGTGCAATGCGTTTTCTCTTCTCAACTCTACCATCATATCCATGTGCACTTGAAAACATCAGAAGAGGAAATGGTATGCCAACTACTTGGTAAACAGTAGTGAATCCATGAAGAGTGCAAAAGTTTCACCTTTTGAACAGCGCTGGTTTCAGTCGTAAGGCACAACTTTTACTCTAAAGATAAAAATTCTTCATTTCCAATTTACATCATAATTGACAATTATGTCAGCTTGCGTTCGGTGGTTAGTTAACAAGTGTTTCCAGACAAGTCTGCGTCTTCCATGCAAACTACAGATGACTGCAGCAATTTGCTAGTGACCAAAACGATCAGGAGGAGGTTTATTTGGGTGCAGAACCCTCTTTACTCTTTCAACAACAGCAATAGATACCAACCATCAGGAACCACTCCCCAGCTGGTCAGAGAATACGCATTTCTTCCAATTGGCAGGCAGTCATCTGTATATTGAGGCATTAGTGTAACTTAGCAAAAACAGAAGCGCTTTACACTACATTCAGTCATCCACCCATTCACACACTGGTGATGGCAAGCTACATTGTAGCCACAGCTGCCCTGGGGCGCACTGACAGAGGCGAGGCTGCCGGACACTGGCGCCACCGGGCCCTCTGACCACCACCAGTAGGCAACACCCAAGGACACAATGACCGAGACTGTCGGAGCCAGGGCTCGAACCGGCAACCTTCCGATTACAAGACGAACTGCCAACTCTTGAGCCACGATCGCCCCCTCTCAAGGTAAAAAATAAAGACATTTCTCAAAAATGTAAAAAAATTCCTCCAAAGTTGTGCTTGACAAGTACCAACATCCACAACAAAATCTGAACTTCCTTCATTCAGATAAAGTTCTGGAGACAAGAAGACTTCTCTCTTCTCCTACGTGATGTCCCAGGAGCTAATTTTATTCATGAACTATTGTTTTATCAGCATCATGTTTCTGGTTCCTGGACACAAGCCAGGAGGATTTTGCTGTTGTCTGTACTTGTATGAATCTCAGAAGGTCCTGAGGGTCAGAATGATGGGTATTATAGCAGGTCGTAGATAAGCTGGCACAGGGAAATCAGATAATAAAGTGTTAGGTAAGAATTTATTACCGAAGCCAAAAAATACTTTCTCAAAAAAAAGTGAGCCCTATGTCAATGAAATAGTTTTGTTTGTGTTATTTAGCAGTGAGCATTTTAGTTTTAGCCTTGTTTAACGAGAGTCATACATGCAGGGTGAAAGATATATACAGCTCAAATAAATGAGAGGAAAACACATCAGAAAATCATGCTGGACCTATGCTGGATACTGATATGGACTGGGTAATGTAAATTATCAACCTACAGAGGACTGAATACAAAGACAACCCAAAAAAATCAAAGTGAAGAAATGACAAGTCAATTTCAGTAACTGAAAATGGTTTATATGAGCACATGGTTGTATGTGTGCCTGACAACATCCTCCTCTAACATGCTCCTAATGAGTTTACAGTGTCCTGGTGGATCTCCTCCCATATCTGGACCAGGGCATAATTGTGCTACTTGGACAGTCTGGGGTGCAACTAGACTAAAACGTAAGGTCAATAAGGATTTAGGTCAGGTGAACGTGAGCACCTTCATCCTTCATCCTCCACTGCCTGTATTCTCTGGCTACAAGAGGCTGGTCACTGTCGTGCACCAGGAGGAATCCAGGACCCACTGCACCAGTGTAGGGTCTGACAATGGGTCCAAGGATTTGCCCCGGCAGTCAGGGTGCTGTTGCCTAGACTGTGGAGGTCTGTGTGTCATTCCTTGGATACACCTCCCAACACCATCACCGATCCACTACTAAACCAGTTTATGGCCCTGTCCACCTGGTATCTCCTACATTCTCCTGAAACTGTGCTGGGAGACACAGCAAACCTTGGCATGTATTGATGTTCCATTCTTTAGGAGTTGGAGTACCTGTGCAACCTCTGTAGAGTCCAGGTATGACATCATACTACCAGTAGTGACAAGGACCATAGCCAGAAAAGGTGATGAGGGGAAAATGTCAGGGGCCTCTATCTGTAAAACACAACTGAAATCAAAGGGAAATAATTGTATAGGAGTTCAATTTAAATGTTGTGTTGTGGAAAAGTTTAAACCCTGAAAATTTCACAGGAAATTGCTCCAAGAAGCTGAAGTAGTACATTGGACTAAATTAGCAGTTGTATCATAAAACAGCTTCTTTTAATAACACAAGCTACTGCTACATTTTTTGTTTTGTTTTTGCACCTTTAAAAACATAAATTTTCCATTTTTACATCCATCCTTGTACACAGTACATTTATCTGGTACTTTTTGCAGCATATTTGGCCTTGGGACGTGTGGTGTTAAGCTAAAAGTAATGAAATGAGTACAGCACACAAGTGTAACTCTTGGGAAGACATGAGTGTGACTTTAATGGCAGACAAAACTAAAAACTGTCAGTTAGGGAAAACAGTGAGTCCACTTCCATTCTGCTTTGTCTCTGCTGGGAGAGGCGAAGAACAGATGGATTTTTAGGGCTTTCTGTCTTAGGAACTCATGAATTACACAGAAAAAATGGTTATTGGATTTTGATTTATCACTTAATGTTTTGTGTTATTGTATATGGAGCATCATGTTAGTAAAACTGGACAGAGTGTGAGGGTCATTTCGGGAATACCTATAATAATGTTGGGATAATGTACACAGAGGAAGTGAAGTAAGCAGAATCTAAACCAGAGGGCACAGAAAGTAAGTCTGATGGAAACAGACAGAGTAGTGGGAAAGGAAGATATCAGATGAGTGATGAGAATCAGTTTATACTCTTTGTGGTCAAAAAGACACATTTTTAACACAGAAAAAGAGAAAAGGTTAAAAACGTTGGAGAAATCTGTGGGATTTTGTTATGAATATGGCAATTAGAAATGCTAGGGAGGGGTAGTGGGAGTATTATGTAATCATGTTATGGGAAGAGCGTTACACTGTCATGGTTCTAGGTCTGGGGACCCAGTCTTATGTAATTTTGGAGTCATGACTATTCTTTGATTTAGTGTTTTTCATGGTTTAGTCTTTTGTATTTCTAGCTCCCTTAGTTATTCTATAATATTTTGTGATTTCTCGTTTTCAGTTTTTGTTACGGTGCCTCCCTGTGTTCCTTGTGTTACGTCTAGTCATCCTTGTCTCTATGTTCATGTATTTCCTGTTTTACTTTGACAGTCTTGTGTCCTGTGTTTGAGTATTCTGTTTTGCTTCCTCCCTGTCTCTCCCTGTGTGTGATTAGCCCCAGCTGTGTTTCCCTCCTGTTTCCCGTTTCCCTCGTTATCCTTTGTGTATTTAGTCCTTTGTCTTCCTTTACCTGTTGTCACTGCGTCTGCATTCCCTCCATGCTACCTCCATGTCTCTCCTGTGGTTCTCCTAGTGTTTATATGCTTCGTCTTCCCAGTTTTTTCTCTCCTTTTTTTGTGTTTCTGCTTTAAATGGCACGCCTTCAGTTTAAATTTAGATTCCGCCTCCATCGTCTGCTTTTGGGTCCACATTTTCCTCACTCAGCAGATGTGGCAGAAACAGCTGTAATGATGGTATGGAGAGGTAAACAGTGTGACACTACTCAATTATTATGATCCCTGTAATAGACTGAGCACATGTACTAAAAGATGTAGGTGTGATAGAAGAGAAGCTGGTGCTGTGTGGAGATTTTGATGTGCACAGTACACTTTGGGGGAGTAATAGCATTGATGTGCAAAGAGAGACATTAGGAAGGTTCATAGATAATACAGATTTTTTGTGTATTAATGACCCCCCCCCCTCCCCAGCATGGTACACTCTTTCCACATTTGCGTCCTGGGCTCTTTGAAACCACTTCCTCTGCTGACTGTGTAATGGCTGTCGTTACCTTGTTTTTCATTTTTGCCGTATCTTGAGAACTCCTTTAAAAACCCTGCACACTTAGACAAAGGGGACTAGCGTGTTTTCACAATGCTAAGTGAAGCTAAGTCCCATCTTGGTGTTATCATTTCTCTGCGCTGATGCGCCTTGATTCCAGTCCCAGATATTAATGGATAATGATCACTGCCACATGTTGACCTGTTTAAAACTTCCCAAGTTCCAATATCTGCGATCATAAAGGATGTGAGAGTGAGTAGCATTCTGTGTTTTTTAAGCTTTTTGCAAAGATTTACAAATGTTGTTTTATTCTACTTTATTCACACAGGACACAGAAAACATCAATGCTCTATTATTTAATGTTCTATTGTGTAATATGAGAATTCTCATCTCAATTGTATATTTTCTCAGTTTAAACATTTCATATGTGCTCTATTTTCTACTGTGAATGAAATAAAGTCTGGCAACCATTGCATTCTGCTTTTAGTTACAGTGTCTCAGCTTTTTTTTTAGAACTGAGTTTGTAATGGTTTTAGTGTTTCGTAGTCTTGTTTATCCATTATGTTCTCTGTGTATCTTATATTTCCTACTTTAGTTTGCTTACACTCTTGAGTTTACTCAGCATTTCTAGGTTTAGGTCTTTGTCTCGTCTCTGTGCCCTTCCCTCAGCGTTCCCCCAGTTAAGTCAGTCCTGTACTCATGTTGGACTCAGGGTGGTGTCTGAGAGGGGCATGTTGTCCAAGATGACGACAGTGCTGGATAACGCCTCCCACCAAATCCATGACATGTTGGCTAGTCACAGAAGCACATTCAGTGAGAGACTGAGAATACCAAAATGCACCACTGAACAACACAGAAAATCCTTCCTGCCTGTGACCATCTCCCTGCACAACTCCTCCATCTAATGCACAGTACACAGTGCAATAATGACAAAGTTAAATGTTAATCATATGTATTTCACCTTTGTAATATTCTGGATATTTATAATTGAGGGATTTGTAAATATTAGTGCTATTTCTTAAACTTGTAAACATTGTAATATTTTATTATTTAATCCAACTGTAACCCACATATTTCCATAGGGATTATTAAAGTATTTTGATTCTGATGTTACCTAATTGTTTCTCCAGTCATGTCCCTGTGTGCTCTCTCGTCCCTTGTTCTCTTGTCTCTCGTCCTCTCTCTCCTCCCTTGCTGTCTTTCCTGGGTTCCATCAGTCTGCATCTCAGTTCCTGCATATCTAGTTTTACTGTGATAGTCTCCTGTGTTTTGTGCGTCATATTCAGTTTTGCTTGCCACTGTCCCATCTGTCTGTTGCCAGCCGTGTTCACCAGGTGTTTCCTCTTTGCCCTGATTCCCTCGTGTATTTGGTGCCTGCATCTCCCTCGTTCCTTGACTGTGTGTTCTGCTCTTTCCTCAGTGTCCAGTCCAACCTAGTCTGGTTGTTGTAATTCTTAAGTCCAGCAATAAAGCCGCCCTTTGAGTTTAGTTTTTGTCTGAGAGTCTGCATTTTTATTCCTACTTGCCTCAGAGTAATAGCTTAAAATAAACAGAACTTAACGGTCACAAAGGCATTTTTGTCCCCACAAGTAGAGTAAATTTCCAATTTTTGGTCCCCACAAAGATATGTTAACATGACACACGGATTGAAATGCACAAACTGTTTTGCTACAAATATAGCTCGTAGATGGACTAGCATACGTTCTAAACTCTAAGTGAAGCAAATTGCCCAGAGTTATTGGGTACTGAAAAGATGTGGAGGCAACAAATAAGAGGTAACTACAGCTATTATACAGTCAGCAGTCCACGGAGCACAGAGGGCAGAAGTGGTGAGAGTGTACCGTGGTGCAGTAAAGCAAGGACCAGAGCATTTAGGCAACTTGAGACTCATCATACACTGAAAACACTGGTATGCTACAAAAGACTACAAGCAGTGCATTTTGCATGTAGTATATAGAGTTTAAAATTGGGAGCCAAACACACCTGCTTCATATTTAGGGAAGGAAAGGTGTAGGAGTGGCAAACGCAAGTGATATGAAAGTTGAGAGTGTCTGCAATAACTAAGTAGTGTAAAGATAATACACTGGTGCAGGCGTTGTAGAGCGAAGGTCAAGGAAATGAGGAGACTTAAGTAGTGCCATTTCAAATACATGGCAAACTTCACCAGGGAAAGATGGGCATGTTAGACTATATGAAAGAGACTGGAACTGATATTAAAATTGCTTAATGTGATACAGGATAACGACACAATCCAAGAATAAAGCCAGGTTGAGACCCGTCAAATCTATCAAGTTATTGGACCCACTGTATTAACATCAGTTAAGACTATGGTGTGGAAAGTAAACATGTGTTACGCTCTACAAAAGGGTAATAAATCTTCTCTAGGTGTCAGTGGATTTCATAAAGGAAGAGCGATGACAGCTTATTATGTCTGGGATAAGAAATAAGACACTTAAACTAATAAGGGATCAGTGATTTTTAACATTTTTTTAATTTGATGCAGGAAAAGCATATGGCATGTTATAGAAACTTAAAAACAGGAAGCAAATGGCAAATTGTTATTAGACTTTCTCTTTCTTAAGACAGTATAAGTAAAATTAGGTGGGGTATGTTCAAGTAGACACAGATACTGGTGCTGATCAGACTGAGCAAAACGTACAATCCCTTTACTCTGATGGTGGGGCACTTTTGGGTGAGGGGTTGAAACTACAGCAAATACAAAACAAAATGCAAGCTGCAATGAGCAGAAAGTGGACCAATGGAGAGTTAAGTGGGGATTTAAACTATCAGGGGAAAAACAAATCACAGAGCAGCTGTTTTTCTTCTCTAAACACCATTAATACATATCGATGCATTTAAATTGACAGATAATGTGTATGTGGTCAGATTTCTTGGAATGTTGTTTCATTAGAAGCTGACCTTGTTTGAAGATGTTAAGAAAGCTAGAAACAAAATTAAAAAGAATAATTATGTACTGCTACGCCTGCAAGCTGGACAGTTTTCTTAAATATTTACTGGGCTCTCATGAGAGTAAACCTAGATTATGGATGCACTGCTGACATGTCTGCAGTATAAAACCACCTCAAAAAGCCTGATGGCACCGGTCCTCTGATCTGCAGCAGAACAGTGTCTCTAACAGAAATGTAAATGGGAGAAATGCCTCTGAGAATTCAGAGAATTAAGCTCATGCTGACGTACTGGTTGAACAGGCCCAAACCCTGCTAAGAATATTTTACAGGAATGCTGGGAACATCACCAAATTATTTTTTGTATTTGATTGGACAGAAAATTCGGGCGTGCAAACTGCTGGGTTGTGACACTTAAAAGTAAGTCGTACTGCGTCAATGCCAGCCACACCTCCTTGGAGATTCCGCCTGTTGAAAATAATACCCGAAGAGCTAACTGTCCATTAGTCCTCCTTAGTCCTCCTCTGCTGGCTTTGCCATCTATTTTTCCCTCTCTTGCTTCCTGTGTGTGTCTCTCTTTCCCATGGTTCACCTGATGAGGCTGATTGGTTGTGAAAGCTGTTGGTCGATAAAGTTACCTGAAGCTCGCACGCTCATCAATGGCTACCTTCTTAAGGCTGAAGCTGCCTTGTGAAATAGATCTGTGTTGGGTCTGTTCCCACAAACCCCGCTAGTTCTAGAGACTTATTCATCATGAAAGAAAAACAAGGCAACAGCGTTCGATCGATTACTTGCGCAAGGGAGGCCTTTGGTCAAGAACCAGCTCTTGGAGCTCACGCTCCTAACCTGTCTCCAGCCCAAAGTCCTTCAAAGAGCAGCTTCCCTCGCAGCTATTTATTGACAAACTGTTACAGTTCACACAATAGTTTACAACACGTACCTCCCCTCTTAACCCCCCTTGGTTACAAAGATGAGGCACTCTGTGTGTGTGTGTGTGTGTGTGTGTGTGTGTGTGTGTGTGTGTGTGTGTGAGACCTCCTGCTGGGCAGGAAGCTTACATCAAACAGACCTTCCAGATAGGATGTGTCTGTAAGCAAACCTACAGCCCCCTACCCAGAACCCCGAGAATCTGGGGGGAAGGACAGTGGAATCCCTTTCATCAAAGTTGGCAAGCATAAAAATGACAAACATTTAACAATCCACTCTAACAATCTGGTTAACTCCGATTTATTTGTGTCCTATGAGTGAGTCCTGGTGTGGCGACACTAATAGTACAGGATGTAGTCCAACATCAGCAGGTACTGCTTTTTAGATCTCTGTGTGATGAGGCAGTGGGGTTATTTCGTCAGAAATCAGCTAATATTTTGAACATTTTCAAGTTGCAAGTTGTACCACAAAAATGAAAATATTACTAGATATTCTGATTTGAATAGAACAAAATTCTGGAGTTTCTAGTACACAAATTAAAACACAAATGTATAATTATTTTGTTAAATAAGCTTTCTAATTCTTCTCTGCCAGTTCCAAACTGAACATTTTGCTATTGACTCTTGTTTTCAGCTCCTGCTACTTCCAGTGTAGCAGGCTCCAGCTGTGAGCATGGACCCTGCCACAGCGGTCTGTTGGAGTCTGTTCCAGGCATACCATGTTTGGCTGATCTGGATGTGGCCTGTGCCACAGAGCAACTTCAAACTTGTGTTCTCCGAAACCAAGTTGTAGGATTATTTGAAGTGAGCCCTGGTACCATCTCCAAATTGAAAGCCAACTTCCATATAGCAGGTGATTTTAAAGACAAGCAAGTAAGCAATTTATTTATATAGCACTTTCAGAACAACTCCCAGCTGAACACAAAGTGCTGTACACTAGACATGCCAGAAATTATACATTGAATAAGTTAAAAAAAATAAATAAAATAAAGATTAAAAAAATATGATAATTAAAATGACATTTAAAATAATAACATTAGCACAAATAGCAAAAACATAAAATAGTATAAATAAAACAATAAAATCAGGGTCATACTGTGTCATATGCCAAGGAGTAAAAATGGGTTTTAAGATATGTTTTAAAAGTGGACAGTGAAGGGACCTCTCTGATGTGCTGGGGCAAATTGTTCCAGAGATTAGGAGCAGCAATAGAGAAGGCCCTGTCCCCTCTGAGCTTTCTCTTGGACCTTGGTACCTCCAGGAGCAGCTTGTCAGCTGACCTGAGAAACCTGGGAGGTGAGTAAGGATGCAGAAGCTCAGAGAGGTAAGGTGGGGCAAGACCGTTTAAACAGGTAAGACAGGCTGTGAAGTGAGCATGCCAAGAAGATGACTCACAAGAAGACCACTGGAGCAAGGCGCAGGCAGTCTTCTACAGATTTGCAGGACAATATCAAGAACTGACTGCACACTGACGATCTGCAGGCTCATGGGGCTGCCAGGAGGGATGCTATGACTGCCCGTCTCTGTCAGGCCTATATTCTCTGGTTTTAGTAACATGTACACTAGAACCTGAACATGTAGAGGAACATTATGTTCAGCGATTAGTCCAGATTTTGCCCACAGCAGAAGGCATTGTAGGGTCAAAGTGCGAAAAGATCATGGAGAAGGTGATGCTGATTGCTTCACCAATAGGATAACAGCTTTTTTCCCTTACTGGAAAAACGAGGCTTGTCATCATTGGAGACAATCTCAGTAAAGAAAGTTACTGAGATGAGACAAGATGACAACATGAAGAGGAAGTGCCAGGCTGCTGTGACTGTATTCTTCCTCCACAAAGTACTGAGGCCCCATTTTGTTAAATGAATAAATTGTTAAAAGTACCAACGTGTCTTGTTCAGACTTTGATCATCCCGTCCATTAAGCAACACCAAACAAGAGTCAATAGCAGAATAACTGTTTAACATTGGCAGAAATTTTTTTTTTAATGGACTCAACCCACAAATACATTTTCCTCATTATTATTATTATTATTATATTATTTAAGGCGGAATAAACAGATTTTCCACGAGTCTAAGATTTATTGCCAAGAAGCATTGTTACCAAAATAAATAAATAAATAAATAAATAACCACACAAATTCCCTCATTTTTTTGTATCAAGTTTACCTTGGACACACATCTAGAAACTGCTCCAGCTCAGTCGGCTCTCTGAAAATCTCTTTTATGAAATTCTCCCTGCTGCTGCTTTCTCTTGAGAACTGGATGAACCCATAAACCCAGCTTCTTCCTTTTGCTGTTTAGAATCATCAAGACCAGCCCATCATGGCTTGATGTGGACTTTATTTTCTTCACAGTGTATTTTCTGAGGACAAAGAATTCTCAAAAACAGCACACTTTATATACGTTACACAACAACTTTGCAATCTGAGAAATGTGGAATTTCATGTCGTTTTTTTGCAATATACTTGATGTGTAAAGGCCTTTAGATATTTTCCTCTGTGATTCATAAACTATTTTGATTCCAGCAATGATTAAAAGTAACACTGATTTATTCTTATTTTTACTACAAGGAAACTACACATTCTGAATTCTTACATTTCTTTCTTTGACACAGCTGATCGCTCTGTCATCCTAGGCTGGCAAGGATGTTGTTGGCATGCAGGAAGTGTGCTGTTTATGGTATGTCTCCTACCACAAAGAGGAGATCAAATCAACGTTTCAGCTGATAAGGCAGTTTGTTTCTCTACAAGGCTGGACAGAAGTCTGTATCTGAACCCTTTGAGGTGGTTTCTGAGAAAGTATAATATCTCCTTCCATTTTTATGCTCTTAATACCGCGCTCAAACCTGAGGATCAAGGCAGGGAAGATTCCCTTTTTCATAGCACTGAGGCTGTTACTGACAAAAACTTTCCTTTAGCTAAATCTGAATGAAAATGAGCATTTAAATGTTTGACACTGCACACAACTCAATCACTACATCCAGTTTGCTTCTGAAAAAAAAAAAACCTTTCCATCTTGTTTGCAAAATTTAATTCTTTCCTGCTTGTGAAAGATTTGGCAGCTACAGTTCATGCTTTTATTCTCACTCTCTCTGTCTCCTGCAGTTTTCTCTTAAAAAGTCAGTCAGCCCTGTGTTTTCTGCAGCTGGCTCACAATGCAGCAGCAAACCTCTTCATTAGTGCAGAACACAGAGCAGATTTTTCATTTTTCAAGGGTAACCACTGAAGTCATGATGAATACTTATGTGTAGTGCTTTTGCCCATTCGAAGCCACAAGCACCTGTTTTTATATACAGTTATATAGCACTTGTTATTGTCTACATGGAGCACTTTAGCACACACACATACACTTTTTATTAATTGGTGTCTTTCCCAAGGGTACTTTATTGTTTTGGACTCTAACCCCTTACAACCAAATCGCAGACACATCTACCTTTGACACTGACAAGGTAGATCTGCAACTAAAGGGAGGGAGATTTGCTCCTTGTCAGCACTGCATTTTAATATATAGTGCCCCAAAACGACATTTATTTAGACTAGGGCTGCCACAATTAGTCAACTAGTCACGATTACGTCGACTATCAAAATCGTCGACGACTAATTTAATAGTCAACACGTTGTTTGAAGCTTTGTAAGATCCCAAAAGTCGCAGGAATAAGTGGTAGGATTTAAGAGTGTAATAACGGACTGAAACAGAAGATGGCAGCACTGCATGTACAAGGATGCCAGCTGCTGTTAAAACCCGAAGAAGAAGAAGCAGTGTCCGGTATCGTAGCTGTGTCCAAATTCAGGAACCGCATCCTCCTGTGCCCGCATTTGTAGGCCGATTATGTTACAGCGACATGACGAAGATGGTCCAAATTCAAAGACTCCGACAAATTCTGCCCACAAATGCGCCCTTCATTTCCCCAGATTTGAAAGATGGGTCGCTTCGTGGCCCAACCTATCCCAGAATTCATAGCGCGGCCCTGCTCAGTTTCCAACAATGGCGGCAGCTAGTTAGTTTTAATATTACTCTTATTATTCTTTCCGGGTCACAAAATAAACGTTTAACATATTTTCAGGTGAGAATGTAGGTGTGTAAACCTCAAATATCTGCTCAGTTTATCAAGACACCACATATTTTCAAAAGCGCTCCGACGTTTTCGGAGACGTCTGTTACCCACCAGCTCGATAGCTACCCGGGGTTCAAGGCTCACTAGAGCCGGTGAGAACACCAGGACTCCCGGCAAATCGTTTTCAAACCCACCGCCGTCTTTCGCTACTCAGGTTAAACATGATATATAAGTCACTTAGATAACTTAAAAATGTTATTGTTTGGCTTTTTTCAGTATTTTATTTGTTCCTGAGTAAATCGGTTTGGCTGAGATTAAAGTTATAGTTTTTACACAGCCGAATAAACGTCAAACAGACAACTGATTATCAGAAGTGTGAGATGCTCGAGAATATACTCCGGTGTCCCGTTATATTTTAGATAGCAAGAAGCAGACGGCTGAGTTTATTAGACTTCACCGAAACAATCTGCAAATTTCATTTAAATTCAATAAACTATCATCTTGTCTTTATTTTTAGTTAGCACATACCTTAAACACTTAAAGCTGTAAGCTAATGATAGTTATATAAGAGCAGATGCATGCTGGTGCAAGTGCAAGGTGACTAGTCGACTATCAAAATAATCATTTGTGGCAGCCCTAATTTAGACTATAGCTAGGTTATAGATATATAACCTAGAGATAAACTGGAGGTTCCAATTACAATCTAACATGAACATCAACAAACGCCTACATTCTTCCTATAATGTTGCGATTTCATTGTGCACCCATTTATGAAGAGCTCTTTGGTTACACCAACATTGCTTCTTATGTGTCTGCGGGGTTTTAGGTGAAAACAAAATATTTTCAGGACAGCGACCACATAGCTTGAAGTGTATGGAGATGAAATAAAGCACAAGACCGGACTTGAATTTCCAGAGCTCTGACTTTACAAAGGCAGTGGAATTAACAACACCTAACCTCTGGAATAATTTCCTCTGGGATTAATAAAGTAATCCGATGACTCATACACAAAAAATCAAATCGCCCAACAACCCCAAAACAACTTCTACTTATATTTTGCTGCCATTATTACCATGAGAGTCACTGTGTGAATATGTATGAATGTTAGATAAGCACTAGCAGATTAGAAAAAGTGCTTGTGTGAACGGGTGTGATTGGGTGAATGAATTAGTTGTATAAAGTGCTTTGAGTGCTCAGATAGAGTAGAAAAGCGCTATATAAGAAGCAGTCCATTTACCATTTACAATTTCAATATAAATATCTCAACAGTTGTTCATATATAAATAGATATAAATAGACAAAAAAAAAATCAAACAAATCATACAAAGACTTTAACAAATCGTCTAATCCTCTCCTTCTTCCCTCAGTGGTACAGCCCAATCAGGTGATTGGAAAATGGAAGTCAGATGGAGCTTCCTCGTGTGCGTGCTTCATGAAAAACACAATACTTTGTTGGAGGAGGTAAGTAAGTGAAGAAAAAAACAAGAATTTATCATTTCTAAAATCCAGCTGTAACTTCTTTTTCAAGGAGTCTAAGTATGAAGCTTTTATAAACTAACTGTGAGTTATTATTTATCAAGGTAATGCCTACTGGACATTTTAGAAGATGTAAAGTTTCATTAGAGAGGCTAAAGCAACGTGCCGCACATGTTATTTGGCTTAAATAAGTCATTTCAGGAAATCCTTCTAAAAGTCCGCCTAGCTCTGATGTTTACCTCAGCAGGGTAATCAACCTTTTGTTTGCCAGCAGCCAAACCGATGTGCTTGGAAATGAATAGCAGACATACTAGATTATTAAACCTTAAACTTATAACCACAGCTTTTTTCTGTTCATGTTGGTAGTGACGACGTAAACTCCCCACTGTCTCTATGTGTTCTTGGTTGCTCTGTGTGAGCCGCAGCTCCACTGGTCCATCACACAACACAATTAGCAATTGCACCATTAACTCTGTCATTAAAGTTGTCTGCTGCGTGTCTCTGGCGCAACCTTTATGTTTCCACTTTTCTCATGGACTTCACAAATAAAACTGTGGATATTTTTTTTCAAGGATGAATTTTGAAGTAGCCCAACTGCAACTGAAATTCCCAGTGCAACTTTATGTTACTGCAGCAAGGTAAGCTTTTATTGACTGCTCTTTAATTATTTCTCCTTAGGTCTTATGTCTTGATGTATACTCAGTCATTCAGGTAAGTAAATCCTTGCGGGTCACTGCCTCAAGTCCTCCAGTTACCATGGGGACCACTCTTGCCTTTACCCTCTACATCTTCTCCCGATCCTCGCTCAGGCCTTAGTATTTCTTAAGCTTCTTGTGTTTCTTCACTTGAACTTGATACACTTGATACACCTACATTTATCATTATTGCTGTCATCATCTGCTTGTTCACCACCGCTATGTCTGGTTGGTTAGCCTTTACTTGTTTGTCCATCTGCATCTAGTACTCCAACAGGATCGTAGCTTGGTCATTCTCAGCCACTCTAGGGTGCGTATCCCATTTTGACCATGGGACTTCCTGGCCATTTCTTGGCACAAATGTTCCTGTTCATATTAGCGGCCACTTGGTTATGGCTTTCCATACAGTATATACCCTGCCTGCTAGCATCTTGCACCCTGCTGTTATGTGTCTCAGGGGCATCTTTGCACAGCCTGCACCTGGGGTCATGCCAAGTGTGGTAGACCTCAACCTCTATCGATCTTGTGTTTAGAGTTTGCTCCTCCACTGCCATGCTTAGTACCTTTTGTCAATCCAGCTTTGTCCAGCTATTGATAGGATTTTTAGATATCAGCCACTTCTTCTATTTGCCAGTGGTACATGCAGGGGCCTGTCCTTCCACAGTGGTTTCTGTTCTTGCTCCTCTTCTTTCTTAGGTTCCTGCTGCCTGAGGTATTCACTAATGCCTCTTTTGCATTAGTGCCTACTCCTCTCGACTGTATTCTACATGGTTTCTGTCATTTTCCATTACACTTGAGTACTACTTCAATGTGCTTGGGGTTGTTATGGCAACATGGCTGTAAGTCCTGTGATGTAATTTGTATGCAGACAAATAACAAAACAATGGAGGACATCACGACTATGGGATGCCTGCTGCTAAACCGATGATAAGCGTCTCCACTTCATTACAGGACCACAGTGTTGGTTTGTGTGGAGCCATTTCTCCTGTTAAAAATTAACAGTTGTGAATAGACTGTTTATCATAGGACATAAAGACTTAACACACCACTGAACTTTCCTGGTTGATTGATCCACATTGGCCTCACACAGGATAGTTTATTGGTATCATTCTATATATAAATTTATTTCCGGCTTATCTATTTATCCATGTCTTCCCTGTTATACTTACCAGGGTCCTGGGTGTCCTATCCCAGCTCCCATAGGGTGAGAGGCAGGGTACACCCTGTCCATCCCACAACCAGACTGTCACATGGCTTATTTCTGGTTTACTCTGCTTATATATATCAGATTACATCTTATGTAAAAAATTTAGTCTAAGTATGCAAACTTCATTATACTCACTGTTTCACCAGCTCAGAAAGAAGGCCATCTCCTTTCCTGCCAGGTCCTCCTGGAATATATGACAGAAGGATTTGCAGCTTGCAGAATTTAAAAGCAAACAAACAATTTTGGGAACTTGTTCTTGTTTTTAATATGACTATGTAAGCAGACAATTTTCACTGTTTTATTGTTTCTTTTTATTGCTGTAATTTTCGTATGCTTGTCTTAAACAGGACTCTCTTGTAAATAAGACATTGAGTCTCAGTGGGATTATCTGTAAGTGGCCTACATGAGAAAAATCCTACAAAAAGCAAAGACGCTGCACAGAGGCTCCAAAGTCCAGGTAACTGTTATACAATCAATGCTTGACGAAGACACACACCATTGCCCAAACACACCAGAAAGATAAGAATGTTTATATGAAAGAGAGATATTTTTCAATTAAAAGAACATTAGATTCAGCTTGAACCAAGTGTTCATTTTTTTTATTTCTAGTTTTTTAAAGTGGATCTGAGGGAAAGATGTTTGTTTTATGCCCTGACTCTGCCCTGCTGAATACCCTGGTGCATTAAAAAAAAATAACCTATTATGTCCACATACCTAAAGTGCTGTTCAATCCACAATTTTATCATTTTTTGCTCTTCAGTTTCAAGGTTTCCCACACAAGGGGCTGTGTAACGTTCCCATGCATTTCATTCTCGACTATAAAAATGAAAGAAAAAATTAAAGCACCCTCTTCCTCTTTTCCAGCAGTGTTGCTGCTCTGTGGGGTTAAGATGGTAGGTATTTGTAGTATTAGATCAAGTCTGAAGTAGAATTAATCACCCGGGCATACTTCACAGCCATTAGGTGTCAAAGAACAAACAGCTGGAAACACAACAAAAGAAAAGAAAAGAAAAGCTCCAGTTATATTCTTTGTCAAACTCCGGATTTGCATATGTACTTTCAGACTTGTAATAGGCCCATTATACTCTTGAAATGGTCATGTTGTGTGCAAACCACTGCTGCGTATCACATATTTGAGGGCACGAGTGCACACTGAAATATTCTCCTGAACAACAGGTATAGCTGCTAAATTACCAGACTCAGCGCAGTGTGGGCATCTGCCATGGCCATTTGGGGATGAGGGGAGGAAGACAGAACAAAAGTGTCTCTATCCTGGGTCTTTTAACCCAGCGTTTTGAATTTTATTTTATTTTGATGTTTATGGTTTATGTGTAAGTCCTTTAGGTTTTCTAAGTTCATTTCTATTATGCTTAAGTTTCCGTTATAGTTCTTTGTTATTAGATTCCCCTTGTGCCTTCAACCCCTGTATTTATGTCTCTCTTTCTCTTCATGTGTTTCATGTCTGCGTGTTTTCTGTTATCAAGTTCTTGTTGTCATGTCTGCGTCTCATTATGTTTCCTGTTTTATTTTGAAGAGGTTTTGTGTTCCAATGTTCACTGTGTTTAGTTTTGCTCTCCCCCTGTGACGTCGTTATGTTCATTCATATCAGCTATTTCCCATGTGTTTCCACTTCCCAGGGAGAAACATGGGGGAAGCCCTCAGCAGCATAACTAAGGGTAGATTCAGGTTCACCTGATCCAGCCCTAACTATAGGTTTTGTCAAAAGAGAAAGTTTTAAGCCTAACCTTAAAAGCAAAAAGGGTGTCTGTCTCCGGAATCCAAACTGGGAGCTGGTTCCACAGAAAAGTGGCCTGAAAGCTAAAGGCTCTTCCTCCCATTCTACTTTAAATATCTTATAAACCACAAGTAAGCCAGCAGTATGAAAGTAAAGTGCTCTATTGGGCTGATATGGCACTATGAAGTGTTTACGATAAGATGGGGCCTGATTATTCAAGACTTTGTATGTGATGAGCAGGATTTTAAATTTGATTTTGGATTTAACAGGGAGCTAATGAAGGGAAGCCAAAATGAGAGAACTACAATCTGTCTTTCTACTTCCTGTCAGTAATCTTGCTGCAGCATTTTGGATTTGTAAAGGTCCCATTACTGGAATAGCATCCTTTAAGGCACTGAAGAGTACAAAGTAGTACACTGAGGAGTACAAAAAAGGACCTTTTTAATTATTTTATTACTTACAGTATTGGATAAAGTGTTGTACCACCCCCCATTTTGTTATATTGTGTTTGCAAAATGGGAAATAGTCACAGTAATTTATTGAAATGTGCAAACATACATAATGTAAGGTAAAAACCGTGATTGTGCAATTCTGTTGAGCTTAATTTTAGTTATTTGGTACTTGTATGACCATCTCCATTCTTCCATACATCCTGAACTATCCAAGGCAAGCTTTCTTGCAATTTCTTTAAGTAATCTTCAGTTTTCCAGACTCAAAAAACATTCAATCTTCTTTGGATGTTTCTGCTTTTATTCAGTAGTCTTTCAAGATAATTCCACATTGCCTCAATAATGTTGAAATCCGTTTTCGATTAATAGCTCTTTGGGAATCATCTTCATACAGCCTTCAAAATAAAACGGAGTAGAAATACTCCTTTATTAAGATTAGATGTACAGTGGAACTCCGACTTACGAATACCCCATTTAACGAAAAATTCAAGTTACGTAGGCACTGGCAATATTTCTGCCCGTGTTACGGCAAAATGCCCACGTAATGAAATCCGCTGGCTCTGATTGGCTGAGCCCAGAATGCCCAGAATGCCCACAATGCCTTCCGAATCATGTGACAACCCCTTGGCTTTCGTACTTGCGCTTCGCTGTTCCACTTGAACGACGTATTGTTGTTACAGTTAGCAATTAGCCTATAGCCTATTGTTCACTCAAAAGGCGCAATGGGTGCTTCGACTTACGAAAATTTTCGACTTACGAAAGACCCTCGGAAACGAATTAATTTCGTAAGTCGGTTTTCCACTGTACTATAATTAAGTAGGAGAAATGCTACTTTATTTAACTATATTCTCTTTGGCATTTTTTTTTCATATATGTTTTTCATAGATTGCAGCTTTCTATATTAAGTGGCTTACCGAAAACACAAAAAATTTCTTTAAAATTCAGGTACAAGGACTGGATTCAAAATGAGTGATAAAGCAGAAATATCCAAAGAAAAGCATTGAAAGAACATGGTTTTGCTCAAGGCCACTTGTAAATTTGGACAGTACATTTTGTAAAAGTGGAATTATTGTGTGAAATTTTGTTCTGATAAAAGTAAAATCCAAGTCAATTAAAACATGCTGTCAGTAAATGGCCCGGCATTTGATGACCTTAAGACAGCAAAACAAAGCACATTCAAATAAGAGCAAAATACTGTTGCAGAAAACATCCATATCCCCCGAGCCACACAGAACTCTGTTGAGAAGCCCTTTGCATTTATGAGTCCTTTAATAAGTAATGAATGTGCAAATGTTTTCTTCAAAAAACCCCAAAGAAAACTATAGTCAATATATCTGCATAAATTATATACTTTAACTAGCCACTTTTATAGGATTAAAAGCAGAAGAAAAATTAAAAATGACTCTCAGATAATTCAACAAATCAAAGATTTTAAAGAAACAGTTTATCATATTTACCCAAATCATACAACAACATTGTGCTTTTTGCATAACTCAGCTATTTGTTATGTACTCTTTTTGAACATCACTGCACTTCATAAATTAAGAAACTCATTAATTTGTTCTATGTGAAGATTTTCAGGTTACAGATTCAAACAGAGAAATAATTAAAAAAAAAAAAACTTTATTAACATAATGCAGCCAATTCAAAAGACAGCCAAATGAAAATGTCCATAAATTCCACAGGGAACATAAATAGGAAGGCAGACGGAAATACACTATGAGTCAGTGAGGGACTGAGGCAAACTGAGGCTTTGAATACTGTATAGACAGGAGGTAATCAGGGAGGGTGGAAACGTCAGGGTAACAAGATGCAGATGAAACTAATCAAGAGAAAAAAGGAAGTAAAACTAAAGGCAAAGCACACGAGACAGGGGACAGGGACACAGCTGCTAAGTACAGAAAATACAGAACATTGACACACTGTCACGGCTGCCGGGGCGAGCCGTGAGGTGTTGTGAAAATGAGGACCCAAAATGCAGGCAGTAGACTGATGATATGAGTGACGTTTATTTACAAGTGGCGGAGTGACAGAACAGGCAATGAGGCATGACAAATAACTGAAGGAACCTAAACTGGGCAAACTAAGAGCAAACCTGAAAATAATGACAAAACGGGGTGAAGGGCAGAGAGACGCAGACCAGAGAACCAAAACACCATGAAACACAGACGAGCCGACAACGAGCACAGACCGACACCCACTCTATATATACACACAAGGAGACCAGGTAATGACATACAGGTGGGAATCACAGCTGATTCTAATACACAAGACGACCTGAAGATACAAACTGAACACAGTGACAACAGACAGAGACCTTCAAAATAAAACAGGAAATCCACAACACGAACTCAGGGACATGAACAGGGCACAAGGGGAGGACACAGAATACCAAAATCAGAATAAACTAGAACAGAAGACAATAATCATATTAAACACAAAACGCTGACCCAGCACCATGACACACAGAGGCTTGGCAAAAAGATACAAGACAATGAAGGAGTGGTTAGATAAACTAAAATATAAGCAATCAAATCTAAACAATTCTAAAAAAAATCATGCCAAATAGATGACAAAACTAGCAAAAACCTGAGACTAAACATACAGCCTTCAAAATAAAACAGTGACTAGAAACTATACGTACAAAGAAATACAACAATAAAAATCCTGAGTATAATTACAGAAAGTCCCAACCTAACATCCATTTAGATCAAAGACTTCTGTCATAATGGGAGTGGTCTCTTCTGATATAACAATGTTTTCAGCTTGTGCCCGCAGTTCAGTCAGCAGCCCAGCTGCCCGCAGTTCAGTCAGCCACTCCACCACCTATTACGCCTCCACTACAATCGTCTCCGCTACCTGTAGGTCAGTCTGTAGCCGCTTCGCTACCTATAGCTCAGTTGCCACTAGCTCAGCTGCCTGCTCACTCACTCATTCAGCCACCATCCTCACTGTCTCATTCTAAGCAGGGAACACACTTCACCACAACATCTGCTGGTTCTCTTAAGCTGGCCATCTCAGAGACAGTCACTCCCTCTAGGGCCTCCCCAGAGGCTGGATATCAGTCACCAGCCAACTCTGGACCCCTAGAGGTCAAGATGCCGGCGCCAGCAGCTCCACCGGAGAACTCATCAGAACAGTCTCGGCTCTCAGCACCCTCTGAGAGTTCAGGTGAATTCACCTGTCCGCCTCCGTCCTCTGCTGAGTGTGTTGGTGAACTCTATCAGCCCTCTGAGGACTGCATCCTACTGTTGCTGCCTGAGTCAGGCCACTGTGCCGCTCAGCCCCAGCCAGTGTCCATGCTGCTAGAGGTCTCCGTACCCACTGGTTCAGCGTCTGTCTCCACTGGAGGGCCCGAGGAGCCCGTCCAGTCTCAAGCCACGTCAGCTGGGGGTTCAGGTGAACCCAGCCAGCATCATGCCTCGTCAGCTGGAGGGCCTGGGGAGCCCGTCCAGCCTCAAGTCTCGTCTGCTGGGGGTTTGGGAGAACCCAGCCAGCTTCAAGTTTTGCCAGCTGGGGGGCCCGAGTCGCCCGTCCAGCCTCATGCCACGTCAGCTGGAGGGCCCGAGGAGCCCGTCCAGCCTCAAGCCAAGTTAGCTGGAGGGCCCGGGGAGCCCATCCAGCCTCAAGTCTCGTCAGCTGGGGGTTTGGGAGAACCCAGCCAGGCTCAGGTCTCGTCAGCTGGAGGGCCCGAGGAGCCCGTCCAGCTTCAAGCCAAGTCTGCTGGAGGGCCCGAGTCGCCCGTCCAGCCTCATGCCTCGTCTGCTGGAGGGCCCAAGTCGCCCGTCCAGTCTCAAGCCAAGTCTGCTGGAGGGCCCGAGGAGCCCGTCCAGCCTCAAGCCAAGTCTGCTGGAGGGCCCGAGTCGCCCGTCCAGCCTCATGCCTTGTCAGCTGGAGGACCCGAGGAGCCCGTCCGGTCTCATGCCTCGTCAGCTGGTGGGTCCGAGGAGCCCACCCAGGACCACGCCTCGTCTGCTGGGGGTCCTGGAGGACCCAGCCAGCACATCCTCATGTCTGCTGACGGTCCGGGGAAGTCTGTTCAGCCGTCACCTGCTGAATCATCCCCTGCGACTTCTACATCGTCACCTGCAGCATCACCGCCTGCAGCATCCACATCGTCGCCTGCAGCCTCACCACCTGCAGCATCCACATCGTCGCCTGCAGCACCACCGCCTGCAGCTTCCACATCATCGCCTGCAGCATCACCGCCTGCAGCATCCACATCGTCGCCTGCAGCCTCACCGCCTGCAGCATCCACATCGTCGCCTGCAGCATCACCGCCTGCAGCTTCCACATCATCGCCTGCAGCATCACCGCCTGCAGCTGCCACGCTGCCGTCAGGTTCCGCAGCCGCCACGCTGCCATCCAGTTCCGCAGCTGTGTCTTCATCCACGCCTGCAACGTCAGCCTCATCCACACCTGCAGCGTCAGCTTCATCCTCGCCTGCAGCGTCAGCCTCTGTGTCTTCGTCCACGCCTGGTCCAGCCTCTGTGTCTTCGTCCACGCCTGGTCCTGCCTCGTCAGACTCGTCCACGCCTGGTCCTGCCTCGTCAGCCTCGTCCTCGTCTGGTCCTGTCTCGTCAGCCTCGTCCTCGTCTGGTCCTGCCTCGTCTGGTCCTGCGGTTACCACACCGTCATCAGTTCCAGCTCGTCCTGTTCCGCCTCGCCTCTGCCGGCCGCTTTCCAGGGTTAGGGAGAGAGTTTGTTGCCACCGCTGGCTTCGGGGCCGGCCTCCGGACCTGCTCAGTGGCCGCCACTGCCTTCCACGTTGCCAGCCTCCTGATTGGTTTCGTCTGCGTCGCCGCCGCTGCTGTCCGCCCGGCCGGCCCCCTGAACTGTTTTGGCTCTTGTGCTGTCGACCTCCGGGTCGACCCCCTGAACTTTTCATGGACTCCTATTGAGCTCTAGTTTGGTTTTGTTTTTGATCTGTTTTCCTGTGTTCTTGGACTCTTGTGCTCCTTGTTTTTTGTTTCGGACCCTCCTTCCTTGACCCCCTCCACCCGCCCTGGTCTGGTGCTCTGTTTTGTTGTTCTGTTTTTTGTTTAGGGCTGTCGGGAGCCAGCCCTTGGAGGGGGGGTACTGTCACGGTTCTGGGTCAGTTTCGACCCAGCGTTTTGAGTTCTTATGTTTTGGTTTATTTTTGAATGATTGTTTTGTTCTCTGATGCTATGATGATTATTATTATTAGAGTTCCATGTTTCTGTTTATTCATGTTTCTGGATTTGTCTCACGTTTAGCATTGAGTTTCATGTGTTATATTCTGTCTGCCTCTCAGTGTCGAGTCTGCGTCTTTGTGTGATGGTTTCTTGTTTCCTGTTTTATTGTGAAGGTCTGCGTCTCATGTGAGTGTGTTCAGTTTTACCTCCCTTGCCTCATCTCGTTAATTACTCCCAGCTGTGTCCACCACCTGTGTGTAATCTCCCTGTGCTTCTCTGTGTGTATTTAAGTCGTGTCTTCTGTCATTGTAGTTGCTGGTCCGTCTGTGTATCCACCATGTCTCACTCGTGTGTTCTCCCTGCTCGTTCTCATTCATGTTCAGGTTCGTGTTCAGTAGTTAGTTTGTTCCCAGTATAGTTTAGTCCTTCCTCCGTTTGCCATTTGTCCATTTTTATTTTGTGTTTAATAAACCACCTTCACACCTTTACAAGTGCCAGCGTTTGGATCCTCCTTTATTACTTCCACACGGCTCACTCTACTCGCCGTGACACCCAATCTCTTTGTCAGACACATCTGTATTCTTATTGAGCAGACTGAAGGACTAGACTGAACCAGAATGTAGGCGCAATGCTACCTGGATGAAATCGCACAAAACAAAAGTTAAGGTTGCCAGGGATTTAGGGCCCCATGAGAAATAAATCACTTTGTGCCCCACCACTTTAATATTACAAAATATGCCAGCCTCAAAGTATAATACTGTGCAGACACCACAGCTGGAGTGGCCATCGGCTGATGGTGATTTTTCGTTTTTATGGTCTGATGTTTTTTTTCCTCTCTCTCTTTTTTTGTAACGGTATAAACAATGAAAGGTGGTGGATTGGCCAATTGGTCATGATCGACTCTGGGCTTGACCAATTACAGCTGAGGAGGTCGGATGCACCCTCCCCCTTGCTTGGGCAATGGCTCTGAAAGAAAATGAAGAAGAAAACGGAGAACAAAAAACGGAAAGGAGGTGCAGAAAAAATTAGGGCCAAAAAGAAACAAGCCCTTCAGGCAGAGGCTGCTAAATGTGTAAAAATAACTCAATTGTTTGGTGGTGGCTATGGTGGAGTTTCCACAGATTCAGTAACATTAGCAAGTGGTGGAGGCCAGCATGTGGATGAGGGAAAGAGGAGGCAGGAGGAGAGACCTGAGATGGCTGCTGTTCCCGTGGGGCAGAGGAATTGAACTTCAGGTAACAAGTTATGAACTGCAGTCTATCTATTTATTTTATCCATTACCACCCACAGCTGAACACCAGCAGTGCAGTTATGCTGAGGGTGTATAGCTGTAAAGATGGCACCAACAGAAAGTGGCTTACGTATTGCAAAGAACGCCATTTGTTGTTCTGCTTTGTGTGTCTGGGATTTGCAAGGCAGACTGACACCAGTGCATTTATAACAGGCATGAGTGACTGGTGACATGTACATCTGTGCACAGAGGAGCATGAAAAGAGCACTACACATCAGACCTGTGCTGAAGGTTTTTTCTTAAGGTGCTCAAAAGGCAACATCAGCAGTTTGTTTGCTGGCAGTCAGGTGTCAGCTCACAGAGCACAAGTAAAAAAGACGGCAAGTTTTAGAGCCCATAGTGCAGGGGTAGGCAACCTTTCTGTTGACGAGTGCCATCTAAAATTTCCTCAGAAGTCAATGTGCCACTAACTGCATTAGCAATAAATTTAATAACGTTCTATATTAACAGTTACACACTATATAGAACAACTTTATAGAATTATATTTGTTCGCAGATGTTGGCAGCTATCAGCGACTAGCTATCAGCTATTTTGAAACAAAAAAAGACTCTTTTTATCCATAACAAGAACTCCATAACAGCAAATGAACTATACAACAGAAAATGCAAATGCTATTTATGGTCTCCTCACAACAATGATAAGAAAAATAAACTGGGCCAATATGGCATGTTTGTTAATACAGGGATACACATGTTAATGTGATCTCTGGTCTCCCACTCAGAGACACAGGTCTCCGAGTGTCCAGCATTCAGACGGCTACCTGAGGACACTCTTCGTGTGAGAGAAAATCTGCTCACACAGATATGTAGAGCCAAATACTGCCAATAATGCCTCTGCAATGTTCTGAAGACAGTTAAACTTGTCAGGTAGTGATCTCCAGCAGGTGAAAATGCAAGCTCCATGAACACGCACAGCTGTGGATTCCAGCTGCGTTCGTAGTTCTGCAAACTTTGACCCCCACAGAGTTGAGGTTTTTATTTCAATCAGCTGCATTTCGATGTCGCATTAACTGGCATTAACTCAGCCAGTTAATGCGAGACAAATCCAGCTGCTCATTTAAGCTTTCTGGTTTGATCAGAAAAGAAAACATTGGTCCATACACCTGAAAGTCCTGAAAAACCGTGAATACTCCAGCCAGCCATGGACTCAGCGGACTCTAATCCTGTCCAACGAGAGCTCTCTGTTCAGAGCGAAGTTTTGGACCGCCATGAGAGCATGATGAAGCATTTTATGACGGAACAAACGGCGATGCGACAAGTGCTAGCAGACCTCCAAGGTCTCACTGCTCCCAGCACTTCAGCTAAAGATCCACAACCCACTCCATCAGTAAGTGTGGCCGCGGCTTGCCCACTACCTCCTTCGCCGCCACCGCCACCTCCACCTAGGCGAGAACACACATTACCGGTCCCGGAGAAGTTTGATGGGGACCTGACTAAGAGTAGAGGCTTTCTGATGCAATGTTCATTAATCTTCAGACAACAGACACAGGCTTATGGCTCAGATTGTGCTAAGATTACTCTTATGGTGGAATTAATGACTGGCTGGGCGTTGCAGTGGGCACAAGCTGTTTTGAATGTTCAACCTAATATCTCCTATCAAGATTTTCTAAGTTCCGCTGTGTGTTTGATAAGGGGACAGACCCAGACGGTGCCGCTAACCGTTTGTTTACCCTGAAGCTGGGATGTAAGAGTGTGGCGGATTTCTCCATAGATGTTTGGATCCTGGCCGAGGTGACAGGCTAATTGACTCTGGAGCTGAGCAGAGCTTTTTGGATGAATCGCTAGCTCGTAAATTAGCCTTACCCATTGTTCTTCTCCCCGAACCTCTTCAAGTTTCGGCTCTTGATGGCAGCTGTTGAACCCCTTGATTTGTCTGTTGTCCTTCCTGAATATCACAACCTGGCCCAGGTTTTCAGCAAGGACAAAGCCTCCTCACTTCCGCCCCATTGACCGTACGATTGTGGAATTGATTTAATTCCCGGCGCTCCCTTGCACACCAGTCGGCTTTATAACATCTCTAAGCCCGAGCGGGAGTCGATGGAACGGTACATTAATGATTCTTTGGCGGCAGGTATCATTCGACCCTCCACGTCACCCTTGGGCGCGGGATTTTTTTGTGTGGAGAAGAACTCACCACCCGCTGGCCTCCTACGCCCGTTGCCTGTGCCCACGCGTCCCTGGTCGCACATTGCTCTGGACTTTTTCACAGGACTGCCTCCGTCCTCAGGTAACACTGTTGTGCTCACGATCGTTGACCGGTTTTCCAAGGCTGCCCACTTTGTAGCCCTACCACAGCTTCCTTATGCTCTGGAGACGGCCCGACTACTCACCCAGCACGTCTTCCGGCTCCAGGGCATCCCTCGGGACATCGTTTCTGACCGGGGTCCCCAGTTCACTTCCCGGGTGTGGAGGGAGTTCGGTGCTGAGCTAGGGGCTCAGGTTAGTTTGTCATCAGGCTTCCATGCTCAAACCAACAGTCAGACTGAACGGGCTAATCAGGCGCTGGAGGCAATGCTGCGTTGTGTCATCTCGTCCAATCAGTCGACTTGGAGCGAGAAGCTTGCATGGGTGGAATATGCGTACAACTCCAGCACGTCAGCCGCCACCGGGGTATCCCCGTTCGAGGCCTCCTTAGGCTATCAACCCCCGCTGCTTTCCGTCACTGAGGGGGAGTTGGCTGTCCCGTCTGTCCAGTTCCACATGCAGCGCTGTCGGAGGGCGTGGCGTGGCACCAGAGCGGCCCTCTTGAGAACGGCAGACCAGAACAAGAAACTGGCCGATCGCCGCCGCTCCCCGGAACCGGACTACCAGGTCGACCGGCAGGTATGGCTCTCGACCAAACACATTCCCCTCAGAACTGAATGAAAGAAGGTTGCTCCCCTTGTCCCTTTTGTCTTACTTATCTCTATCACCTTTTCTATCCCTTTGAAGAAGTTAGGCTCCATAAATGCTAAAGAGGTAAGTATTATTTCTCTTATTTTCATCCTAGCTGAAGTACGGGACAAACTGTGTTCCTTTTCAGCTCAACACGAAACGCGTAATATTTTCTCTGAATGAGGGACGATTCCGTTCTTTAGGGGAAAGTTGGCAACTCTACTAACTTTATGAATAAAATAAAGTTCACTATCAGTAACATCATAGCACCCACCCAGCTGTATAGAAACTCCGTCATGCTAGCTAGTACGCAGTATGAGTTATTTTAACTGACTGTAAAATGTAAAAAGTCAGCACAACGAAAATAAACTCCACCTAAACTTGGTTTATATCTGACCCAGATAGACTGCAGGTCATAACTTCTTACCTGAAGTTAAGTTCACCTGACACTCGGACCGTCGGCCGCCTCGGGTCTCTCCTCCTCCTGCCTCCCCTTTCCCTCATCCACCTGCTGGCCTCTGTGGAAGCTCCGCCATAGCCACCACCAAACAACTGAGTTAGTTACGTGCCAGCTGTGACACACGTGCCCAGGGTTGCCGACCCCTGCCATAGTGGATGTGGTCAAAGTACTTGGGAAGAGGGGACTCAGCTATAGGCATGTAGAGAATGAGGCTGCATACACTTTGACTGATAACACCATCGATCATGGTAACTTTCTGGAACTGATTGTGTTATTAGGCAAGTATGATACGTGCTTTAGTATGATATGTGCCTTGGAGAACATTTGACTGACTGCATTGAGAAAAACCTGTCCATTATGCTAGCAGTGTCCAAGCATTCTTTTTTTTTTATTAATACCGCGCCATGGTGGATTTGGCATGGTTGGACCCCGGGACGTTTAGCCAGATCAGAACACTTTCTCTTCCTAGTAACAAAACCGCAACATGTGTCCTCCAATTTGACAGAAGAGCTACAATAAATAACCTTTAGTCAGGACTGAAAAGTTTTGCTGGACAGTGGGAAAGGCTTAAGACATCACATGAAGATGACAGGACCAGAAGAGCAAAGGACGAAGAATGGGACGAAGAAAGTGAAATTGTGACCAAAAGCTGTGATTCTTGCAAAAATTGCAGACTGCGCTGCAATCAAATTCTCAGGCGGTTCAACATGCTGTCTGATTGATGCCTGTCGTCTCCTTGGGCTGTACCTGCTGACCCTCTCCTCACTTGCCTGTGAAAGAACATTGTCTACACTCAAGTTCATTAAAAGCAGACTCCAAAGCAGCCTATCTGCAAACAGGCTGGAGATGTTTATGCTGATGGCCACTGAAAAGGACATGTCATTAGACTCCGACATGGTCATTGACAGGGTAGCTGAGAAGAGTTACCTGCTGAGAAAGCTGCTTTTGTAACCCAGTAAGGTGAGGTTCTCTAGACCATGCAACTTTTTAAGTTCCTCTACGTAAGTACTACTGTATATATGATTCAGCTATTTTTGTCACGGTACTGTTCTGACTTTAATTATATTTGATGATTGTTGTTCCTGGTTTTTGATTATCTTTTGTTTATGCTTGGTGTTCTCAGTCCTTCCTTCCCGTGTATTTCTCTTAACCTGTGTTTACTCTCTGCTTTGTACTTCTAGTTCTGGGGGTTTAGTTCCTGTGTGTCTCATGTTTAGTGTAGATTCTGTTCAGCCTTCATGTTTATTATCTTGTTCCCCTCTGTTAGTATCAAGTCCGTGCCTTCGTGTTTGTCGTGTGTTTCCTGTTTTATTTTGATAGTCCATCAGTGCATCTAGTTTTGCTTTCCCTCGTCTCGTTGTGTCTGATTAGTCCCAGATGTGCTTCCACCTGTTCCTCATCTGCTCGTGTTCCTGCCTGTGTATTTTTGTCCTCTGTCATCCCCTGCTTGTTGTCATGTCGTACCCTCGTTGCTGTTTGGTTCCCCTGTAACTCCTGGTTTCCTGTTCCCTAGCCTTAGCTTCAAGTTTTCCTGTTTCGGTTTTGTAGTGTTCAAGTGTTTACAGCAAAAATAAAGCTGCCTTTTTGAGTTCACCTCCATGTGTTCAGAGTTCTGCATTTGGGTCCTTGCTCCTGCCTGACACAGCGTAACATGACAATTTTTGTGGAATAAAGATTCCAGTACTGTGATCATCTGAGCAAGTCCATCAAGTGCCATTCTTTCTCACAATCTCTGTCCTTTCACTTGTGTTCTGTTTTTCATGGTCCCATCACAATTTCTTCACAGGTAAGTAATGTATATGATGCCAGTATTTTCTAGACAGTGTACCGGTACTGTGTGTAAAATGCCATCAAAAAGTCAATTAAGTGTTATTCTTTCTCACCTTTCTTTCTCCGTCTCCTTTCACTTTTTAAAGGTTGCCATGCTAAAAAAATATACAGTGGCTTGCAAAAGTACTCAGCCCCCTTGAACTTTCCCACATTTTGTCACATTACAGCCACAAACATGAATCAATTTTATTGGAATTCCACGTGAAAGACCAATACAAAGTGGTGTACATGTGAGAAGTGGAACGAAAATCATACATGATTCCAAACAGTTTTTACAAATAAATAACTAAAAAGTGGGGTGTGCGTAATTATTCAGCCCCCTGAGTCAATACTTTGTAGAACCACCTTTTGCTGCAATTACAGCTGCCAGTCTTTTAGGGTATGTCTCTACCAGCTTTGCACATCTACAGACTGAAATACTTGCCCATTCTTCTTTGCAAAACAGCTCCAGCTCAGTGAGATTAGATGGACAGCGTTTGTGAACAGCAGTTTTCAGATCTTGCCACAGATTCTCGATTGGATTTAGATCTGGACTTTGACTGGGCCATTCTAACACATGGATATGTGCTGCCATGCTGTGGTATTGATGTGGTAAATAGTCTGGCATTTATTAATTTTAATATTCATTAATGGTCATGTCTCACCTCTAGTCTTCTCTGTCTTAATGTCAGGTTTCCACCATGTGTTGTAGATAGTTCAGGAGGTTAGCCTGACCAAGCAGTCTTTTGGTTTCTGCTAAGTACTGTTTAGAATACCAGAATAGGGAGGATGGTGTAAGTTTATTAGATTGATGCACTGTAAAAAAAAACTGTCAAATTTACGGTAAAATACCGGCAGCTGTGGTAGCCAGGAATATACCGTGAAAAAAATGTGGAATCTGTAAAAGACAATACGGTATACTGGTTTTGTAACCCTAAATTTTAAGGTAGACAACGTACTATTTTACCAAAATCATGATAGAAAAAAACAAATATATTTGTCAATTATACAGCAATTTAATGTAAAAAATGCAACTTTCCATAGCTTTTTACGGATATTTGCAGTAAAAAAAAAGTTATAATATAATAATATTTACAGTAATTTGTTGTTAATTTAACAGTAATAGGATAGACCCTATTATTGTAAAAAACTGTAAAAAATAACAGAAATATGTTAAACCTTATTAAAACCTTTGACAGTAAAAAACACAGTGAAATTGTATAACAAATTACAGCATTTTATTTTGACCAGATACATTTTACGGTAAATTCCTGGCAACCACAGCTGCCGGTATTTTACCGCTAAAAATACAGTACAATATGAGGAACATAAATGGTTTACCGTAAATTTTACATTTGCAACCGCTAAATATAGAAAAACCTAAAGATGCTCATATATAACCAAGGTAGTGAATATTACTGATAAACAATGAGAAAATTTGACATACCATTTGAAAACAGACTAAACATATCATTTTCTCTATTCCTACAAAACAGCATAGATCTTGAGAATACAGCATGTGTCCATATATATGGCTGGTAATCCATGGAGGAATGAATAAACATGAAACAAAATATTACCTGCCCCTGACCTATCAACACTAATGAGTCATTGGGTCCTGCCTTGGTGAAGGAAAGGACTCAGTGGAGTTTCTAATGCGCATGGTGTCGAAGATACAAGCTCTGCAGGAGTACTTCAATGTCCATCAGGAGTTCACTTTGGACTGGCAGGATCCCCTCTGCAGCAAAAAATGGACAAAGTTTGATCAGTGCTTGAGCAAAATGCACAGAAATGAACAAAATGTGCTGCCAAAAACAGATCTAATGATAAATGATTTCTTAAGTGTAAAATATACAGTTCTTAAAGGATAGCTATTGTCAAAATGCAACCTGGGCTGTTTTTTTTTTTTACTGTAAACGAGACAAACATATATCTAAAAGCATAATTACGACAAATGAGCCGTTTTTGAGATTGACCTTGATTTTGTTTTGTGGTCAATAGCCAGTGAATGGGAATACTAGGGGGCCAGGTCATAAATTTGAGCGCATCAAAATCAATACAGTAAAAAAAAAAAAACAGCCCAGGTTGCGTTTTGGCAATATTTATCCTTTAAATCTACTTATGTAAAAGTGATACATAGACAACCCAGCCCTAATCACAATCACAATTTGTTGGAAAACGTATTTAAGTTTCCTATTGATTTATCATAGATAGGGCTGTGCGATATGAGCAAAATCTCATATCCCGATATAAGAATTCTATCGTCCCGATAACGATATAAATCACAAAAATGTAACATTTTCTGTAAATTCTGTGAATCTCGGGCAGCTCGTCTTGCGGGAAGTGTTTCCAGCTGCGCGTCATGTACTTTGAGTCGAGTGTTTTAACCGATGCATGAAACTATACATTTTTAGATATAAGTTGTAATGGCCGCCGTTTTCTTTGTATTTATTACACGGCGTGCTGCGGGGAAAAGCCTGTTCTAACCTTTTAGTCTAAGGTTTATTTTTTAAACAACTGTTGGCTCTTTTTTTTACTTCTCATCTGTAAATAATCTGCTCTTTCACGTGATTCAGTTTATTTTGAAAAGTCTCAACAGGATCTTGAGCTTTATTGTGAAAGGTTTATGTGGAACATAAACAAGCGGACACGCGATGCTGTTACCGTCGTTGTTGCTAACCACAACGCATAAAAACAGGGGCTTGTCCGTCTGTAGTGTGGTTATATTAAATATAAGAGAAAGAGAGAACTTTAAGAAATTAATATAGCCACTACAGTGACCATCAAAATGATGAAAAAATACTGCCGTAAACAGTTTATTTTGTGACAGCACGAAACAAACGATAGCGTAACTCATCCGATATATATCGTTATATCGAACAGCCCTAATCATAGAACTTGAAGTTAATGGCTGAATGCATGGTGATGAGACCTATCATTCAATCTACATTTTATAGCGTATGAAACTGCTCACCTCACTGCTCACTTGAATAATACCACTGCTTACCTCTTATTGAATCTTTGGGTGCAGACTTAATTGAAGAGCCTCGTATAAACAGGCAGGGTGTGATGTTTAGGGAAACCAAAGAGTACAGGCGCCATCATTTCTGCCAGAAGACTCATGGGGTGCACCGAAGCTTTCATTGTGGACTGGCTAGATACCTTCTGCATTCAGAAAGAAAACAAGAAGGGCATACACCATAAACAATAATAACTGACAAAAATAATGAGACAAGAAATTAAAGTAACAAAATAAGTGCAAATCAAGTTTCCCTGTGTTGCAGTGTAGCTGAATGTTTTTCAACAATTTGATTTACGGTAAAACACATACCAAATATTTCCAGCCAAGGTTTGTTTCAATCTTCAGCATGTTTTTCCTGCCATTGTCTTGAAACTGTTTCATCTGTCCCTCTCATTTGATGCTGTTTATAAAAAGAAAACAGCAATATTGTAAAGGGAAAAAGGAAAATGAATTTAATGGGAAAAAAAAGAAAAAAAAGATTATGACCTGAAATCTCACCATTTCCTGAGAGTCACAGGTCCTTTGAGTATCCTTATGGTTTCTGCTCAAATTCAGTGTCTGAAAAGGGCAGGAACAAAACAAAGCTTTTTAATCATAATAAAGACAAAATAAGACTTAGAGACAGACAACAAAGAAATGTGTAAAATATGTACACCGAAAGAAACAACGTGGCTCATTCCGATGCAGTTTACAATGAAGCACGTAGCCCCTTGATGACTGAACTACCTTACCACAGAAATTACAGATTAACATAACTCCATGTACTTTGGTAATTCCTCCCTAGCGAATTAAGCAGCCAAACACAGAAACTAATCCACAGCAATGCTTTCCTGGCGACAGTAATGCTAACTCAACTCACAAATGCTAACTAAATTCACAACCTCACTCGTAAAAAACGAACTGCTAAAATTATCTATAAACGCTGGGCTGGTGGATTTTTATAACAGAGATTACTTGAAGTTGCATGTACTCACCTCACCTCGAACTAATTGTAAGCTGCCAGGATGTCTACAAATTCCGAAGATGCTGTGGTCCAAGCAGCCATAAATGGCGCTAATATAGGAGTTCAAAACTGTGTCCGTTAGCGAAGCCAACTTGAGTCTCCTGCATGAAAAAAAGAGCGGTTGGCACACAGCTCAGCAGCGCGCCGCGCTATTGGTCATTTTCAGGTGACGTCATCCCGCAATGTAACGTCGCTCTTTGTTTCTTTAGGAGGAGGTTCGAATTTGATCAGAAGTCACGTCTGCAGACCGCTGCAGCCACGTCTTGCCTTGCTTCCCCTTTTTTTGGTGAAATGGTTCGCTCATACTGCACAATGTTGCTACCAGAATTTTTTTTTCTCTGCAATTCGAACGTAAAACGTCTGTACACAGTTTACCAGCAGTTTAGCTACCAATCAACAGCGATCACACAAACTCAAAATTTAAGGCGGACCCACTTAAGGTGGTCTGATAATATGGCGTGAAACACAACAACATAAAGTTGTTTTAAAATAATAATTAAAAAAGATTATTGAAATCAATTTTATTCACAACCATGAACTTTATTTTTAACATCTTCTTTTGCTGTTGATTTTTTTTATCAGAAGGTTAACAATGATAAACTGCAGGCCTAACTTTTAATCTGTATATCAGTATCTGAATTTTAAAATAAAAAAAAATACTATCAATTTTATTGTCTTTCACTGCTGATATTTCCTTTTTTTTAAAATGGTATTTACTGGTTGTATTATTACAGTGGACCCTATTTTTTAACATCTTGCTTCTGTAAAAATGAATGTTTTTGTTTGCTTAAAAATCTACAGCTTTATACTGTGAATTCCAATGTGCACAACCCCAAAATATGTAGTTTTACTCAAATAATACCGTAAAATCTAAGTGTTTCAGACATTTTCAGCATTACAATATTTAATTGTAAAATGTATGCATATTTTTTTGTTTTCACAGACAATATTTATAATTTCAACATTTTATTACAGTAAAAAACAAAGTTTTTTCCAGTCTCACAATTAACGGTTATTCAATCTATTTAATACAGTAAAAGGAAGTTTTTGGTTTTACGCTCCATTACCGTTGGAATTTGACGGTGTTTTGCTGTATATTTTACTGACTTTTGTTACAGTGTGCATATATACCAACAAGACCGTGTACATCACTGTCACAACAGCGTCTGTTTTAATTCAAAGGATTTATGGCTTTTCCTATAATACTTGGTGGGCCAGTGTCTAGTCAAAATGCCCGGTCAATCTTTTGTCCCAGTCCTGGCAGACACAGATCAATATTTTGCTCAGATAAATAGATTTTTTGATTATGCGAAAGACCGATGACATATATATATACACACAAGCCATTTGTTGCATTTCAATATTTCTAATAATAATGTTATTAGATTTTTTTCAAACATCGATTGGTACCTTACACCAAATACAAATACAAATTAAATATACGTTAATTTTTTGGATGGAAGTAAATTTAAATGATGTAAACATATTTTACTGCTTAATCATTTATTTATAATATTAACTATTGCCAAATATAACTATATGCATTATTATATTAATATAAATAATGAGTTGAATATTTATTTTCATTCAAATTATCGCTCACTTATATGTCTCTGTCCTGAGACATAGTGGAACTCAAATAGATTTTAATATAATTTAGCTTACTGAAAGCTTGCACCACCTGCAGTTATAGGCAGTGTGCGTATATATGCAGACCAAAAAAAATCTCTGTTTATTTGGTTTATAGTGATAATGTATTTTTAATACTAAATAAGCACTGTGTAAAATAAAAACAAAGTTCCTAAGGAAGGTCTGCCTGCGCTGATTCCATGTTGCCTAAAATAACACAAACACACTGGGGCGATCGTGGCTCAAGAGTTGGCAGTTCGTCTTGTAATCGGAAGGTTGCCGGTTCAAGCCCCGGCTCTGACAGTCTTGGTCGTTGTGTCCTTGGGCAAGACACCTCACCTGTTACCTGCTGGTGATGGTCAGAAGGGCTGATGGTGTGACATGGCAGCCTCACTTCTGTCACAGTCTGCCCCAGGGCAGCTGTGGCTACAATGTAGCTTGCCATCACTGGTGTGTGAATGACTGAATGTAGTGTAAAGCGCTTTGGGGTCCTTAGGGACTCAGTGAAGCGCTATACAAATACAGGCCATTTACATTATTTTCTGTTAGAAACGAAGAATGCTAACTAATACTAGGAAAGTAAAGCAGTTTCTTTCATGGATGTCAGGTCAATCTTTTGACAGCCTATGCTATGATGTACTGGGATGTTTTAAAAAAGAGATTAGAGGATTCAAATCTTCCTACATGCTCCTGCAGATCTGAAATCAAATAGTGTGGTGCTAAAAGACTGTCACAAAAACATTTTTTAAAAATGTTCTCCTATGTAAAAATAGTCAGATCCCAGGTAATAGATAGGACCATAGAGTGGTGTAAACACTACAGAGAAAGGAGCCTGTCCTCTATGCACAGACTGCCTAATGGTACCAGTACAGAAAGCTTTTTCTCCAATAGCCTAAAGGTTTGAAGCAAACGTTAAGCATTAAACTGTCATATATATCAAAGTTAAAGGAAAGGATTTTGAAAGAACCGTATATCATGACCATCTGAGGATTTTTCTAAGGCTACACGGTAAGTAAAGACATTCTTTTAATGTTTTAAGAACATGGAAAGTAACGTTGTTCTGGAAATGTTATTGGAACATACAATAATGTGCAAAAGTCTTAAGGCACCCATCATTTCTTTATGTTTTGCTTCCAAGGAGCCGGACTTTCTCGCAGGTTTTAGAACAGTCAGAAGTAGTGATGTGCAGATCGATACTGAAATATCGATTCCTCCAATACCAGTCATTTATGTTCTAGAATCGATTCTCATATCGATGTTTTAGTAATTTAGGGTAAATTTGTAGTTTATCATTAACAGGAACACAGTGGAAAGAAACGATATCATTCGGATTGTCTACATTGGAAGGAACTACTTCCTCTTCCGCCTTTAATAGTTATGTGTGAAATACGGCTGTATAAATGTGTTGCAGCCCCTGGTGTGTGCACTCACAACAATGGCTGGGTGTAAATGGAGTCATGTGCGGACGTATTTTACTTCCACAAACTGCCAAGACGCGGTTTGTGATACATGTGGCAAGACAGTTAGGTGTTGTGGCAACACCATTTACCTCGTCAAACACATCACTGTAAATTATATCACAGAATATGATGAGCGTATGTTGAGGCGAACTGAAGAAGAGGAGAGGAGAGTCCTTTAGTGCTGAAGCCAGGCAACATGCTCAAATGGCCCACAACTTCAGTTTTTTTTTTTTTTTTTTTTATGATAATTCTGCATTCGTCTTGATGCATTCTCAATCATCCAGGAAAGTAAATCTCCAAAAGTTGAATCTGTTCATCTGGACGTAGCGTTTTGTGGGAGAAACGTTTCGTCACTCATCCAAGTGACTTCTTCAGTCTCAGCTGACTGCAGGTTTCCCCAAACCTTATAAACTAAACAAGGCTATCGACCGGACCTCATACCACAGGCTGTACCCAGGGGAGTCTACACCAAGTCTGTATGGTTTACCGAAAATACATAAGCAGGGTGCACCTTTAAGACCTATTGTCTGCATGACCAACTCGGTCACCTATAACATCTCCAAGTTTCTGGCTTCGATCCTCAACCCACTGGTGGGCAGCTCTGAACACCACATCCAGAACACCCTGGATTTTGTTGAGAAGGTGAGAGATGTCATTATGGAGGCAGATGAAACCTTGGTCTCGTACGACGTTACATCTCTCTTCACTTGCATCCCAGTCACGGAAGCGTTGGAGGTAGTCCGTAAGAGATTACAGGATGACACCAACCTCAGCAACAGGACCACTCTCAGCATCGACCAAGTGTGTTTGCTTTTGGAACTGTGTCTTCATTCCACCTACTTCACATACAAGGGTCAGTTCTACAGGCAGAAACATGGGTGTGCCATGGGCTCCCCAGTTTCACCCATCGTGGCCAATTTGTACATGGAAGAAGTGGAAAAGAGGGCTTTGCTATCCTACCCTGGAACACCACCAAGCCATTGGTTCAGATATGTGGATGACACCTGGGTGAAAATCAAATCTCAGGACGTACTACATTTCACGGATCACATTAACTCGGTGGACCGACACATCAAATTCACCAGGGAGGATATGAAAAGTGGCAGGTTAGCCTTCTTAGACTGTGAGATTTCCATCAGTAATGGGGGACATCTAAAGGCTGACGTGTACCGTAAACCTACACATACGGATCAGTATCTAAGGTTTGACTCTCATCATCCACTGGAGCACAAACTGGGTGTCATCAGGACGCTACAACACAGAGCAAACACCATCCCCACTGACACAGCGGCCAGGCAAGCAGAAGAACATCACATCAAGAAGGCCCTGAGTAAATGTGGTTATCCCAGCTGGACTTTTGTCAAAGCGGGAAAGGCATCTAAAGAAAGCTCCAGTCGATCCAGGAGAGAAGGACAACCGCTGCCCAGGCGAAAACCTGTAGTGATCCCATATGTGTCAGGAGTATCGGAACAGTTGAGACGCATTTTTTCTAAACACCGCGTCTCTGTGGCTTTTAAACCCCAAAACACGCTGCGCCAAAAACTGGTCCACCCCAAGGATCGGGTCCCCCGACACAAACAGAGTAACATAGTGTACGCTGTTAAGTGCCAGGAGGATTGCCAGGATTTATACATCGGGGAAACCAAACAACCTCTAGTGAAGCGGATGGCACAACACAGAAGAGCAACCTCATCAGGCCAGGACTCTGCAGTTTATTTACACCTACAGGCCAGTGGACACTCTTTCAACGATGAGGATGTACACATCCTGGACAGGGAGGAACGCTGGTTTGAGCGCGGAGTCAAGGAGGCCATTTACGTGAAGAGGGAAAGACCATCTCTGAATCGAGGAGGGGGCCTAAGGGTACATCTTTCGCCATCTTACAACGCTGTGATTGCAGCCATTCCCCAACTCTCTGTGAATGGTACTCATGGCCATTGATCAGTGTTCTTTGATCAGTGGGTTTTGGTCAGTGATTGTTGATCAATGGTCATGGGAATTTGCATAATTATGATTAAGGAACTGACCTCACAGCCCATTGTTCCTTCAGTGGGCTGGTTTCAGTCATTATGCAAATGTACTGTTTATAAGGTTTGGGGAAACCTGCAGTCAGCTGAGACTGAAGAAGTCACTTGGATGAGTGACGAAACGTTTCTCCCACAAAACGCTACGTCCAGATGAACAGATTCAACTTTTGGAGATAATTCTGCATTATTAAGTGACAAGAACAAGTGGCCTGACGTCCTGTTATCATTATGAAGCTATAATTTGAGATACAATAAAGGATACAGTAAAAAAAAAAAAAGTTTCGGTATCGGATCAGTATCGCAGATACCACCCTGAATTTTACTTGGTATCGGATCGGAAAGGAAATCAGTGGTGTCGCGCATCACTAGTCATAAGCAATAGTCCTTCAGGCTTTCTGAAGATCTTTCAGTTTTATTCTTTGGACTTTGACTGCTTTGTAACTCATTTCCAGTTCTTGGACCTGACCATGCTGTTTTAAAAAAAAAAAATTAACACTAATCTATGAATCATTAAGCATAGAAATGTCAACTAACTCGTGAGCTAAACCAGTGTTGTGTCTACACATAGCAAATACCTTAGCACAGAACCAATTTTAAGCTCTAGCTTTAGACACATTTTTAAAAAGCCTATTTATAGCAGATGAGCAGTATCTGAAAAAAACAAAACAAACAAACCCTCAAAGACCTGACTCAAGACCTGAGATCCATGTGGTCCTTCAATTGATCCATCTACTGTTGAGAGCCTCATTAGAAATAGGCTGCATTGGGGGGTGGACTGAGAAGAACTGGACAGAATCAGTGGCCATGGGTCATATGGAGCGATGAATGATAATTTTTAAGCCACTATCAGTCATGTAATGACCTCCACAGAAGAAACATCAAGAACCTCGACATTGTTGAATCAGTGATGGAGTCAACTTGACACTGAATGGAACAAAAGACAGAAAGATCCAAAGAAGACCTTTGAATGTCCTTCAAGAGCTGATTATTCAGTATCTTCAATCCATTTATTAGATTATCATCATAACACAACTGACAAGCCTTATTTATTCATCTTTGAAAACTTATTTTCGCTCAGTGAAGCATATTTTGCACTGTAGCACTCCTGTGATTCATTTTGCTAACCAGTGAAGGCAGACATCAAACACTGTTACTGAAGGCAGTTCTTTCACACAACAACTCAAAAATGTTCCTAATGATGTGAAACTGATATTATATCCCAGCGATCTGAAGGTTGACCGCATTTCATCGGAAACAGTATGATTCACCGCTGTTTGGTGATGGAATTACAATCAGGGAACCAGGACAAAGGGTACAGACTAATCTTAGCGGTTACTCTTTGGCCCTGATACTTAAGTGTGTCAGAGAAGAGATCAGCCAACACCTATGTGTCAGCGAGAAGCTGCCTTTGTTGACATTGTCCTTGAAAGAATTGTGACATAAAGAAATACAGAGTTGATGAATAAAGTGCCATTTTTGAAGGTATTGACTCTGTCAGCCTTTCCATCACCGTCTTCCAACGCAACAGGATGCACATGAAGGATCAAAGATCATGTCAAAGCCTGTCTCTGGTCTACTCCAGCACAAAGTCGTGATGCTGATGTCGGATGACTCATTTATTTTTAACTCCGATTTTCTTCCTTTACCTTCACTGTGCTGTAACAAACTCAAAGACTATAAATACAATGCAAATGAAGTACACTGCAAATGCATACTACTTTTTTCCCCATTAATTAAATTTACAACTCAGTTACGCAGTATAGATGCACACAAAATGCAAATAGCGAAATGCACTTTTCACCGCTGTAAACAAAAACATTTCTGGAGCTGCTCTGAACTCAGTGTTTTTGCCAGAAGCCAGATGCTGTTGGTTGGTTCAAATGCCTGCTATATGATCAGCTGTGCAAAATTATTCATCCTGAAGGTAACTGATAAAAAATGTGTCTGGGTTAGACATTATGTCTTACCTGGCTTGGGGTTAAGAGACATAAGGTTTTCCTTCCTAACGTCACGGGAGTCCACTTTGCTATGCAACTTCATTAGAGTTTAATCACCAAATAGATCCTTTAAATAATATCTTCTTTTTTAAATATGTTATTGTCCTGAAGTGTTCACTGAGGTGGCTGAATACGTTAAATTTTGAGCACTAACCTGGTCAAATGACAAATTACTCATCAGGGGGCCATTTGTTTTGTGTTTACTTGGTTAGATAAGTGGAATTAGTTTTTCCTGGGTCCTGAGCACGGTACTGTGCAGCAAATTAAACACACCCAGAGAGTCTTTCTCTTACTCGATGGCTTATTTTGCTTTTGACTCTTGTTTTGTGTCGTTTATCAGGTTGGATGATTGAAGTCTGAAAAAACAAGGCATGTGGGCAATTTAACAATTTAGGCATTTAACAAAGTAATGTTAAGTTATTAATATGGGGAAAACATAAAGAGGTTAAACATGAACAGAATTAAAGTGATGCAGACAAACCAAGGGTATGAGTGGGTGTGAGAGGAAACACATGATAGATGCTCTTCAAGTGTTTTATTAGTAAGACCAGAAAAGTGCTATTACATTAATAAAGTCTAGTCTATTTAAAGTCGGGAAAGAAAGATGGGAATAATGGCGACTATGTAAGTTAAAGGATCAATATCTTGGCCCTGACGTTAAGAGAATCAAAGGCATTGTAATGCAGTATTTCATTAAATTAATGATTAAAGGACTGTTTTAGTTTTTATTCTCTCTGCAGCCTCGGTGGTGTTTAACAGTTTGAGAGCAAAGTTTAAATACAAAGGCAGATTTCAGTATGAGGTCCATAAGTGGAAATACAGGCCTTGTCTCAGGGTCATATATTCATCCGTACTGAACAATAAAATTGCTGTGAAAGTTTCTTTTTGTTGCGAACATGAAAAACAAAAGGGATAAAGCTTCATCTAAAAGGTCTATATTTCTCACTGAGGGTCATCAGGCAAACACGTAGAAATTAGACACTACTGAAAAAATCTAGACCCTCCTAATGCCCTCATAGAAATGGTGTGTCAAAGGACTGCAGATGCAGACCTTATCTTAATGTTTATTTAAACCAGGCTTGGCCAACTCCAGACCTCGAGGGCCGGTGTCCTGCAGATTTTTAAATATCATCCTGGGTCAACACACCTGAATCAAATGATTAGTTCATTACCAGGCCTCTGGAGAATTTCAAGAAATGTTGAGGAGGTAATTTAGCCATTTGAATCAGCTGTGATGGATCAAGGACACATCTAAAACCTGCAGGACACTGGCCCTCCAGGCCTGGGTTTGGACACCACTGATTTAAGCAGACCTAGAAGCAGATAACACAAGGAGAAATGAACTTAGTAACAAAAGACAAGCTGTTTATTAAGACGAAACACGAAGGTACAAAATAGGGCACCCAAAAACAAAGTCTAAACCCAAACTGGGGAAAAAAAACTAACAGCACAGGGACAGTGGAAAAACTAGGGACTGGGAACACGGGGGAGATAAACAGATAACCTGACAATGAACAAAGGAAGACTGAGGACTTAAATACACAAAGGGCAATGAGGGAAGTGGAAACACGTGGGAAACACAGCTGATACAAATGAACATGACGCCACAGGGGAGAAAAACTGAATACATTGAACATGGACAAGAAGACTATCAAAATAAAACAGGAAACACAGATGTAGACTGACACATGAGCTTGACACAGCAGGAAAGGCAGATGAGAGAGGGAGCGGGAGAACATGAGATAGACATGACAGGCTGGAGAACATAGAATAAACATGACCGACAGGAGAGAGATGGAATGACCCACAGGAAGGAGAGATGAGCAGCTCGACAGGACAAAATGGAAACAGAAATATAACTAAACAATAAAGGGAACTTTAGGAAAAAAAAGAAAACCCAAATGTTACAACCACAAACTCAAAAGGTGTCAAATAACCCAGAACCTTGACGTGGTGACACTATTTTGTGAAGAATTGCTTGGTCTTCTGCAAACCAGGTTAGGTTTGCAGCATAAGTTACCATGACGATGTGCCTTGGTAAGAAGTGACCCACCCATTTAGTACAGAAAACCCAGATGAGACGAAACCCTGCTTCGTAGCAGGCCTCAGACTTTTTGATCAGTCCACTGAGCTGACAAAGTTCGGCTTTGTGAGATGAAACAGAGGCTTCCCCATTAAAAACAAACAAAAACAAACAAACAGCTGATCGAATTAGGATCACAGGTGAACAAACGATCAGCCAGTCAGTTCCATGGTGGTGTCTCTCTTATTAAAGAAAGTTACACTCAGCTGCTGAACAGGTGGTCGTCACAGCAGGTACTGCAGCACAGCATGTTTGATTTGCAGATTTTTATACTGGATGCCCTTCCTGACACAAGCCCAAAGTGATTTCTGTCTCCTGCTGGAATCAAACTGGTTATCTTTTGCTTGTTAGGCACTTATGCAAACCCCTACACAGGTCATTTTATTATTCTTGCTTTATGGTAGCTATTTTGCCACATTTGTTAGTTTAATGTGAGTGACTGCCGAGTAAAATGTAATTATTATTAGATTTCATCATCATCATCATTTAATGTAACTGTTCCTAATTATAGTCTTTTTAGCCCCCCAAAACGGGTATATTCCTTCCTTCACTTCTCTTTTTACTAAGCATGAACTCTCCTTGACATCTTTCCTTCGCTGTCATGAATTTTGCCATTGAGGTCAAGGAAACGTGATTAAGAAAAGGATGCAGGAAGTAATTTTTTCACTGCTCACCCCACATCACATCGCTGTCTAAAAGATTTATCTCTTACCATCTTCTTTGTTTCATAGAAAACCATGTTCCACGTGAGACACTTTCATGTTCTGTCTTCAGTTAGTTCTAATTTTCTGAAATGCTTTTAATGCCTCTCTCCCTATGACAGATGGGATAGGCTCCACCCCCCACTTTCCTGAATAGGATAAGCAGAAGAAAATTGATGGATTGATAGACAGATTGATGGATGGCTTTTAGTTAACAATAATTTTTTTCTCACAGAGATCAAACAATATTATTAAAAAAAAGATTAATTTCCACTTTATGAGTTTTGTATGTACAAATGCAAATTTTCACAAGATAAAAATCATTTTCTTGTTTTAAATTAAAAAATAGAAAAAAATAAACAAATAAATTGTAAGAGTAGGCTCTCATTTTAATGGTTAATTTGTTTGTTTTGACTCCTGGTAAGTCTAGTTTTGTATCACTTTATACCTGTGCTTATTTATTCTTTCTAATCTGCCCTTCATGTGTCTGTTTCAGTTAAACATGTGTTATGTTTTTGCTCTGTTGTATTGATGAAAGAATTGCAATTAAAAAGAAATCTTATTCCTGTCTGCTTCAGATAGCATGTTTACAACTCTCCTAAAGTGTTTCCCAGGTGACATCAAATGCTGAGCCTCGCTATCAGATGTCTGTACCTGACATCAACCTTCCAATAATGAATGTGTTTCATGATTAATCTTAGAATAGCTTCTTACTATTTACAGACATAAATGTAGAGGGTGAAAACACCAACAGGGGACCAGGTTGAAACAGCTTAACATACCTGTTCTGTTAGCATTCTGCTTGTATCATTTTGTAAAGCCAATATGAATTTTATCGACATTTGGGATGGATTTTGTTTTGTTTGAAACATCTCCTTCTCCAGAGATATTTGTGGAAATCTTCAGCAGTTAAAAGTATTTTTTGCTGTATCATTTTTGCAACTGAAGTAGCACCTCTGGATATGCACACATGTGTTTCAGGTTATTTCAGTGAGATAACTCAGAGGCATATGTGGATGAAGTAATTTATGTGGATAATTGAGTATTTCCAGCTGATCATATAAAAGCATTACAGTGAAGAATAACAGAATATTTGTTCAGAAACATTTGATCATGGGAATATATTCTGTATTTACTGTATTTATTTATTTTTTGTTATTCTTTGTTCTGTGAAATGTGACCTGTTTACATTATGTAATTGGATGCAGTCAGTGTGGTGAAATAAGATGATCTGAGCAGTTTATCAAATTATCTATCTATCTATCCATCCATCCATCCATCCATCCATCCATCCATCCATCCATCCACTTCCACTAGTCTTTGGGTCTTTCTGATGTGGAGAAGTAATTCATTTCAATTCAATTCAATTTTATTTATATAGCGCCAAATCACAACAACAGTTGCCTCAAGGCGCTTTATATTGTACAGTAGATCCTACAATAATAGATACAGAGAAAAACCCCAAAATCATATGAGCCCCTATGAGCAAACACTTTGGCGACAGTGGGAAGGAAAAACTCCCTTTGAACAGGAAGAAACCTCCGGCAGAACCAGGCTCAGGGAGGGGCGGGGCCATCTGCTGCGACCGGTTGGGGTGAGAGAAGGAAAACAGGATAAAGACATGCTGTGGAAGAGATACAGAGATTAATAAGAGGTATGATTCAATGCAGAGAGGTCTATTAACAAATAGTGAGTGAGAAAGGTGACTGGAAAGGAAAAACTCAATGCATCATGGGAATCCCCGGCAGCCTACGTCTATTGCAGCATAACTAAGGGAGGATTCAGGGTCACCTGGTCCAGCCCTAACTATATGCTTTAGCAAAAAGGAAAGTTTTAAGCCTAATCTTAAAAGTAGAGATAGTGTCTGTCTCCCGAATCCAAACTGGAAGCTGGTTCCACAGAAGAGGGGCCTGAAAACTGAAGGCTCTCCCTCCCATTCTACTTTTAAATACTCTAGGAACAACAAGTAAGCCTGCAGTGCGAGAGCGAAGTGCTCTAATAGGGTGATATGGTTCTACAAGGTCATTAAGATAAGATGGGGCCTGATTATTGAAGACCTTGTATGTGAGCTCCTCTCTAATAAGTGCATACTTTGGGCTGAGGTGTGCATATTTAAACACAGGATCCGGAAAGAGCTCTGGATGGAAAAACAGATTCATGCAAGTTGTTTACAGAGCAAATAAAATTATAGTATAAATTGCTGCTGGTAGGATTAAATTAATCTGAAACATCATCTTGATACTCCCATTAGTGGCATTACAACAAATGCCTATATATATGAAAAGATGAATACAATCAAGGCAGAGCAGACAAAAGTAAAAACAAAAGACAAACTCGGAAAAGGAGCGCTCAAATATTCATCCATCTGTTTTCTTTTGCTTTTTCAACTCAAGGTCACTGGGGGAGCTTAAATATATTCCAGCTAACATACAGAAAGAGGGAGGGTACACCCTAGACAGCTTGCCAGTTTGTCACAGGTCTAATAGAGAGTAATAGACTTGCATTCACATCTATGGGCAATTTAGAATCAATAATAAACCTAACCCCACTAACTGGATGTCTCTGGACTTTGGGAGTAAGCTGGGAGAGAACCCACGCAGACACGTGAATCTGAACACTTGGACATGATGAGTGAAGGAGCTGGTTGTGAATGGTGAACAAAACTGAGGGGGTAATTCTGCCATATGACTCTCTCGTTAGTTCAAACCAAAGGAGAGGGTTTGACTGCTGGGTTGGTACTTCCTAGACGTAATCAGCCTCAGACTTAGTTAGAACTGTTTTCTCTAGTGCACTTGTAATCAAGACATCTAGGATTTTTGATTCGGAAGAGAAAAGAGTGTGAAGTTCTGCGGTTACCTGGGGTTACAGAGTTTGATGTAGTTGAGCTGAACAGTAGGAGACCAGGTGGAAGGAGCAGATTGGAAGCCGCCAACAATGATATGAGAAATAGTTTGTTATCTGTTGGAGGATGTGACTTAGCTCCACGTACAGGGACATTGGACAGGAGGATCTTTTGTTTTTTAACCTGTTTGTCAGCTGCTAACACAAGCTGCACACCTTTCATGCAACTGTCATTCCATTCGGGCAGAACATAAGTGCAATGTACCAATAATAAGTAAACCCTTTTACAGAGCTCTCCAGTCTGTGAGTTAGACCTTCCACGTGCATAAATGACGCACGTCATCGGTTTATGTAAAAAAACAAACATGTTATTGGTGCCAAAGGTGATTCTACAAGCTTATTGGAGGTGTGTGTGCGTGTGCGTGTGCGTGCGTGTGTGTGTGTGCGTGTGTGTGTGCGTGTGTGTGTGCGTGTGTGTGTGTGTGTGTGTGTGTGTGCGTGTGGACTAAGGCTCTGCATCCAGGCGTTTGCCCTTAGGCACCCTCCCCAGGCCTGGCTCCAGGGCGGGGCCTCAGTTACCCTATCCCAGGCAGGGTGAACTGTTTGCTTCTTTGTCTGGTCACTCACCCAGGACCAATTTGCCATGGGAGACCCTACCAGGGGGCAAAAGACCACCGACAGCATATAGCCCCTGGGATTCACAGAGGGTCAGGTTAAAAGTCAATGGTGAGTTGTTCTGAGCAGGATGACCAAGAGCAGACCCAGGACACGTTAGGCAGATTAAATCTCTTGACTATCCTGGGAATGCCTTGGTGTTCCTCCGGATAAGATGGAGGAGACGACCGGAGAGAGGGAGGTCTGGGCTTGCTGCCCCCATGATCCTGCGCTGGATAAGCAGTAGAAGATATATGGATAGGTGGAAAATCCCTCTCTTAGAAAAACATCAACAACCAAACAAACATAGCTTAAAGATACTTTGGTGGTGTTTCCTACCCTTTTTTGATTTTTCCCCCAATGACATAAATAGATTAAAAAAAAAAATCCTTAATAAATTCACAAACAAGGATTCCCTCAAAGTGCTGCTGGTCAAGTGTTGCACTTGAAAAGTGTTTTCCTGACTTTAAAACTCTGGCCACAGTAGTGCTGTTAGTCTCACTCTTCATTGTAGCATCACAACACGAGTTCACTTTTTAGCAAGAAATTAAATCACACACAAGAAGTTTGCCTGAGACGATGATGCAAAGGAAATGACAGCTGCCTCTGCAGCTATTTCCAAATTTGCCTTTCACTTATGCTCAAGAAGGCACGCCGTTTAGGCCAGTTTAGTTCATATTTGGCCTTTTAGGCAATGCTGCTGTATATTACTGCTCTCTGATGGCAGTGTAGAAAAAAATCATCTGCTTGATGTCACCACACACCTCATTTAACTGACAATTAACTTTCATTTAATTCAACTGCTGAAGCGTTCATATTGTCCTTTAAAGATTTACAGTAAAGCATCAACAAAATACAGACTCAGTGAAGTGGGAGAGAACCTCATTTTAATTTACCTAATTAGAAAGGTTGGTAGTTTGATCCCTGGATGCTCCAGCCTGCATGCTAAATTATCTTTTCGCACATCCTGAACCCCAGCTTCTCCTGGTGCATTCATCAGAGTGTGGATGTTAGAAGCATTTAGCCAACCAGACATGTTGTCTAAAGCACTTTATAAGAATCAGTTCATTTATCATAAAGTGTTTAGTCATGCCTGAATGATTATTTTCAGTAGTTATGTGTCTCAAAACACACTTTTGGGGTGTCACAATGCTTTTATAACCCACAAAGTCCCAGATTACCACTGCTGTGTCAAACACACCCAACTCTATAAAAAGGCACCACAGATCTGGAGAAAATGACATGAGTGCAGCAACCCATCAAGATCGTGCAATAGGAATGCCGGAGGCAGGGTGGACCACCACACAGAGTTGTTTGGGTGACTGAGTGCCACCTTCTCCACCAATTCAGCAACAAGTGTGGGCAGCACTGACTGAATAGTCACTGTAACCGATTAACTTAAAATATTTATTATAAGGAAATGAGAAGCAATATATGAGCAGTCATTTTCAAACAGCTCAAACTATACCAGTGAATTTACAAATAATAGTAAAGTGATGAGAGCAGAGCGGAGACACTCTGGGAACAACTCACAGCTAACCAAATCTGATTACAGGAATTGGGGAAGGAAATTAAAAAGAAGAGAAATGACTGTAAAAATCAAACAGGAAGTAAGATAACAATAACACCTGACACGAAGAGCAATGCTTGACAAGAAGCAAAAGGATACTGGGGAAGTCTGAATAGACAAAAATACAAAGACTCATAATAAACTTTACACACTAGCAAAAGCCAGAATACAAAGTAACAGGAGCTCAGGACAACAGTGGAATACAAACCCCCTGGAAGAACAATAAACAGCAGAAACCAGCTATAGCTTACACAAATCTAGGAACAATACAAGCAGCAGAGGACAAGGAAAACATGAGCCCAAGACCATGAGACGAATGATTCAAAAAGTAAACAACGAAAACTTACAGCCAAAAGAGAGAATTTAGGAATGAAAACCTCTGTAAATTTCCACTGATACAGAAATATGTTGAAATTTTGAGACACTTAACCTGAGATTTCAACTTAGCTTTGACTGGTAATATTTTATTTTTAGATATTTACAATGCATTGCTTTTAATAAATCTGAGAAAGCACACCCAGGTGAGGCAATGCTTACAGACAGGCATTTAACAAGTTTGCAAATGTTTGTCGCACTTCAACATCCTTTGGCAGGTTTTGTCTGTGAAAACTTTTTGACAGTCAACATTTGCCTGTGGTTTGGTCTAACGTGGCTCTTGGATTTCTGTATGTCGTTTTGCTTTTTTAAAGGACATATTTATGACATATTTCTTATGTCATACTCTTTTTCCATACTGTATTTTATAATTGTATCCATCACTTTTTAATTGTTTTTAATTTGTGAAAAATTAGATCTTTTGTTTCTGATCTGTTTCTAGCCAGAACTTCTGCATAACACCATGAAGTCCCATATCCTTTTTACTCAGTCCTGCTGACTGTGAGATTTTTTTTTTCCTATGTGGACACAAGAATTTTCTGACTGACGTGGCAATGTTTCACTTTCCCCATCATCCATTTTGAGATTAAGCTCAGGTGGTTGTTTTTTCTCTTAGTCTTCATTTATCTCCTTTAACTCATGCCTTAAAGTATTTTAATACATCTTTCAATACAGCGAGTTCTTTTTGTAGCTTCAATTTTAATATCAAAAGTAAAATTTGATAGAACTCTAGCTTTAGCTACTAAAGAAAATTCAACTCAGGTAAATGATGACTAGATGACCTTGGTAAGAATGACTCTTTTCTCCAATTCTGTGTCTTAATATAATTATTATGCTCCACAAATTCATCTTCCTCAGTCCACAGGCTTAATGTAGAAGCTCTGCTCTTTATTTACTCGCTGCTATCTCATCAGCTTTTCTGAAAATTACTTTTCATCTTAGTACATCTTTGTAGCTCCCACCAGAAATGCCAGCAGAGGAGGCGAGGAAGCAGCGCTGCTACTGTTGTATTCTTTGGTCTCAGGTGTAACAACGATTTATACAGTAAATTTAAAGCATGTGACAAATACACTTTTTTTCTTTTAATCTCACAGAAAAATGGTGAAGGGCAGAATATTTGATAAAACAATATCAAATATTATATAAACAAATAGAATATAAACAATAAAAAGAAGACTATATCCATATATAAACTGAAACTTAAAGATGATAAGAATTGTGTGGGAAGTAACCGCAAGAGTGTGAAGCAGCTCTAACAACACCTGTGGTGTACAAGAACAACTTAATTGCTTGACAGATGTGTTTCAGCTTTGGGCTTTCATCCGGGTTATCATCATCATCAGTAACAGGATTAGGAATCAGTACTATGTCAGCGGGACAGCTCTTGCTGCAAGATTCAAGGTCAGCTGTTTGGTGTTTGGCTCTAGACAAAGGAAAGAAGTGAAGGAAACCTGGTGGATAGTCAGCGCGATGAAGAGAGTACTGGGAGGCTAGAGGTCCAGCAAAGAGAGGTGGCAAAGGAAGAGGTTTATAGTGGGATGTGAGTTATGTGCGACAATCGTCCGTCTTAAACTTCCTCCATCTAACCACCGCCTTCTGATTAAGCAGCCCGTTGTAAGATGTAGTCCACCAGTGCACCTTCCCCCACTCTTATGCCGCCCCATGTCTGAAGTACACCCTCTTCTTGCAGAGGAGCACTTTTCTGATGTAGCTTACACATTTTGGCACTGTCAAAAAAAAAAGAGCCCAAAACAAAACAAAAAACATTTATTTTGGGGTTTTATTACACGGTTTTTTGCGGACTTGGGAAATGTACTGTAGTAGACTATATCATTATTAGTGTGAATGCTTGTAAAAGCATTCACAGTATTGTTGTTGTAATCTTTATTCTATTTTATTATTATTATTATAGATTCCGTACGTTTTTTGTAGTCCTACTCCTTCAAAACCGTTCAACTTAGAAAAACCATTCAAACACCGTTAGATTCCTCTTCTTTTGGACACGACTGCTTCTATTTTTCTCATTTTTAACATTTATATTTTTAATTTTATTTAACTTTTTTCAACAAAAATTTCCCATGTATTTCAATGGGGAGACCCTTCAAATCCTCCTTCAACTTATTCATTTTTAAACTCTTACTACTTCCACATACGTTGACAGAGAGCCACCATTCAAACTTTAAAACGAAGACAAGATATTCAACTATTCAACTTGTATTTATCTTTTCAATATCTATTATACTTTTTCTTCAGTTCCAGTTTAAGTTTCATGATGTTTTTTCAGCCGTTTCAGAGTTTATAATGGGTGTGTATGGGATGGAATGTTGCTGCTAGAGTGAGACAGCTCAACTGCCAGAGTGGAAGCAGGTCGAAAATTAATCTTAAAATATTTTTTAAAACTGCTGCTGTGTCCACGGTGTTTGGTCTACAGGTATGATTTTACCCTCAAAACGTAGCCATCGCTGTCCTCTTTCATCCAATGTGTTTACTATTGTAGTAGGTGTTATGGTTCTTTCATAAATGTCACCAATGCACAGCCTACTCCCTCCAACTTCTCCATAGACTCTAATGTTAAAATGGCTCAGAAGGTTCGTTTGAAAACCAGAAGTACAGGCTGTCTTTACACTGTCACCACGTCCATATAATAAACTCCACAAGCATGAAAACTGAGAATTAAGTAGACTAGACATTGCTGTCGCTCACGGTGAAAGAATTTTGTCAATAGGACCTGTACTTTTCATTTGGGAGCGATTTGTTTCGACCTGACTTTTCTGTTCATTTTAAGCAGCAAAAGTGAGGTGCATGTCTGTGTGCGTGTGTACTGAGCCATTGGGTGCAGTCACTATAGCAACCAGGCTCACACCTGCCTGCCTAACGAGCTCTGTCTCTCACTGTGCCAAGATTCATCTTAAACACTTCTCTTTAAACTGCTGCTGTGTCCACAGTGTTTGCTCTACAGCCATCATTTTACCCTCAAAACGTCGCCATCGTTCTTCTCTTTCCAACACCGTGTCTTTCAAAGCTCATAGATACAAACTTTTTAAACTGTGTGGATCCAAGTGGAGGGTTCACATTTTAGTCATTCAGTTATTCAACGCATATGAACTTTTAATATTCATTCAGAGGTTTTTTGACTCTGAATTTTCCTTTCTCATTTTTATTGAAAAACCTTTCAGCTATTTTCCAACTTCTTCTCTGTGGATTTTAGCTTTTAGCAGTTCAGCACTTTTGTTTTCAGGCGACAATTTCTGTATTTTTCATGTCATTCAAAATTTTTAACTTAAATTCAGCAATTAATTCATTTCAGTGCATACATTCAGATTCAAGCATTCACACTGCAGTTTCTTCAGAAAATGCACTTTCTAGTTATTTTTAGTATTATTCATTTGTTATTTATTCAAAAGTCTGCATTCATTCATTCATTACGCCGCAGCGATACCACTGAAGTTTAAGTCTCCAATGAAAGACAATGAACTAATTTGATCTTATCTTTGGCAGTGACTTGCAGCGTTAAAATGTATTTACACTTTATATAAAATCCATTTGCTGTCTGCCTTTTCATCGGAGGGTCGTGAGAATCTGTTGGAACTATTTGCCACGTTTGCTTATATAAACCGGGTTTAGCATATAAATGGACCTCGTGGCTTGAGACCCTCAGTCTGCTGCTCACCACGGCACACAGCGCTGCGTCTCTCTGTTGCGCGCAGTCAGTCGGACTGGAGTACGTGGCTGCAGACCGTCGGTAACTTGCTTTGAACTGTAGACGGACTTCTAAATTGTGACTGTTTTGCTGAAGGAACATTACTGAAGGTTCTTTATTAAAACTATGTAAACAGTTAGATGTCTGAGCGCCGCACACTACTCTGAGGACCTCTGTCGCTTCTCCTCTACTATTGACTCTTTTTCCAGCAGTGGAGCCGGACACCACAGAGGTAGGTTTTCATTTTCACATATTTTACTTTTACCTCAGTGCCAAGAAAAGCAGGGGGCTTGGGGGTAGCATCCCCTGTATCTGTTTCTTTCAATGCGCTTAAGAAAAACGATTAAAAAAAAAAGCAGTTTGTTAAACTTATTCAAACGTGAGCTTTTCAGAAGCCTTCAAACACTGCATCAAATGATTTAATACAAACTCTTTACCTTTCTATTCATCTGTCTCGTTATTAAAGTTGGTGGCGCGATTTAAAAGGACCTGGTTGGTGCTTTTTTATTTTTATGTATATATATATCGAGCTGCAGCAGGCTTGTTGTGCATGCTCTCAGATGATGAATTTAGGACAATCAGAGATAATTTTTCGTGCTTTTGGTGTGTGTTCAGTACAGGAGATTTAAGAGGAAAAAACACGGAATGCGAAGTTACATGGTGGCTTTAAGCAGTTATCTTAAGTAATAGACTATGAGCCTTTGCATGCAAAGAATAACAGTCTTGTTGATCTGATACGTGGAGGTTCTAGCATTCACTGCCTCACCTTTTAAAAATAATAAGCACAGACGTACCAGAGGATGTGAAGGTGTTTGATGTTACACCCGCACCTCCAATTTACTGGTTTGGAGTGCAGGTAGGACCTCATGTATAAATGAACAGCAGACATGCCACGGCTCCAAAAAAAGAAAAAAGAAGCCTGTGGGGCGCTGACATCTGCAAGGACTGAAATATGGAAGCACAGATTGCCAAATACAAACAAAATTACTAAGGCTTCCAGACAGCATCAGTCTGGTTAAAGATGTCAGGGGACCCGTTTCAGTTAAGTACCAGAATTATTCTTTATACTAAAAATCGAATGTCAGACCTAATGTAGCCAAACCACCTCAAGTTTTGCTGCTTCAGACTGAACAGGTTAGTGGCAGTCTTTCGTCCCCTTCAATCAGTGTGTTCTGTGTCACTGTCCACATGTTAGCTTCTGCTGTACATCTCTCCATGCAGTACTTCTGGTGTGCTGTTTTTTGTCCTTTTCCACAATCTATAGTTGAGTTGCCAATTCAGAGGTGCTTAAAACTGTGCAGCATACTGCATTCACAGTATATTATGTACTCAAGAAATGCAAGTGCATGCATGCTTTCAAGACTGGCGTGTTGGAATGATTGGATGATGACTCAGACTGAACAGCACTTCTTCACAAGTGAAGGGCAAAACTTCTAAAACAAGGCAATTACCCGCTTCCCTCGTGTCTGTAGCACAGTGGTGCTCAGTCTTTTTCTGTTAAGTTCCACTCTTGAGGAAGAAATTTGACAAATTCAATCTTCAGTAGTTTCTTTTCTACATCTAGATTTATCTGTGAGCCTTTTGTTTTTTCAAAAAGAGAAAAGTGAAATATAAACTGACTTTGGCAGAATTGTAACAGCAAGTGTCCTTTATTGAGAGTTCAAGACGTATTTCTGTAGCAGTCGTGGGCTGCAAGGATGGTGTTTTTCATTGAACATTAACAGGTCAGTAGGGTCGGTGCCTGCTGAGGTCATTCTCAGCGTTGAGCCTGGAGCTGCACATTCACAGATACGAGATGTGGGACACATAAGTAGAATGCCTACAGTACTCTGTCCTATGTGTGGATACCCCTTCTCCACACTAAGTCAGACTTCTGTACATCACCTGAACCTCAGCCTGAGGATGGACTCAGATGTTGTCTGGATGACCTGCTCCTCTTCAGCAGAAGTAAGACCAGCAGTTGCATTAAATGGATCTTGGGGAGAATTTTTTAAATGATGCTCTCAAGGAAACAATTTGTTCTCTAAGGCGTGCAATCACTGATCTCTCTGAAATCACTGGTATTAGCAAATTCACTAACATGCTCACAGGAATCAGCATTCCCTTCATCAAGGCGACTTGATGAAGGGAATGCTGAGTACATAAATATCAAGTTTTTGAGTGAATGCACTGATCTTGTCTGATCCAGTTGAACAAAAGAGGCTTTGTCACATGTCATGTTTTTTTGGCTTCTTTTTCTTTTTCATTTTTGCAGATAATTCATTTATTCCTTATTTCTTGTTTGTCTCCGAAGCGTTGCCCATTTTGTCTTTTCATCGCTGTCAAATATCTCTTTATTCTGTCTGCTTTTCATTCATGGTGTGAATGTCTTTGTTTTGATAAGTAAATTATTCAGAAGTTAAATATTAGTGTCGCACAACTGTTGCTTCACTTGTCATTCTTCTGAGAATCTAGTGTGATAGCTGTAACACACTACACTTTGTTTATCCATAGTTATATCAGAAAGAACATGTGCACAGGGCCTACAGAGAGACAATGTGAATGATGTGGCAGGAGTTCAGCAGAGACCTGATATGATGAGGACAGGTGCAATTCCTAAATTACTCATCGGAAACAAAAAGGCAATCTTTTTTTTTTCCAGTGTCAACTTCTGGCTTGTAGTTGACAAACCTAAATATCCTGTACATGTGTGGCTTAATCTGTGGTAGGCTGTGATTATCTTGTCATGATGGCTGCATGACTGACAGGTCCCTCCTTCACAAAGGACTAGAATGTCTTGTATTTAAATCAGGTGTGTGAAACATACAGCTCAGACAACAGAACTCGTCCACTGGTTGAGGAGGAAATCAATTCTGGTCTTTTAACTGTTTTTCTGTCAGTTTTTCCAGTATTCTTACCGACATTAACATTTTTTTTTCTGGAACATTTTCAGTTAACATTTTTGTGTAATTTTACTTATTTAACACTTTAAGTCTAGATTCCTAGAGCTGTCATGTTTCTTTGATTTGCTACAGTAGCAGGAAAAACAGACATACTGTCAAAATTGCACTTGTGTGCTAAAAAGAAAAGAAGTCAGGGAAAGGTTACCTTTGGAGAAAGAACATAAATGCAGGCTCTTAAAGCTGCTGTCTTACTGGGGAGGCTGGTCTACTGAGTGGCAGCTGGTGACTCAAAAAATTGAGGATAAAAGGAAAACCAGTAGCACCATGTTATTTTACACTATTTAGCTGTTTATCTCTACTTCCCTTTGGTCAACTTAAAGTGGAATGATGGCTTCTCAAAAATGGTCGCTGTGGGCTGTGGAGGGGAATGAACTGCATGTATCATGTTTGCCTAGAAGTCTGTCAGCTTCCAGTCAGCCCAGAGAGGAATACTGATGTGCATTTTAGGAGAACCTGCAGCACAATACTAATAGCCCAGACAACTAGTTAGTAACGAATTACCAAGATACAAGATACCCGTTGCCATGTTTTGTTAGTTACTGATGAGGTCATCAATAACAGCACAGTAATTATGGCAGAAGATTTTGGGGGGGGGGGGAACGCATATCAAGAATGATATTCTTGACTTTAGTCGACAGATCAGACCTTTAAATGAAAACATCCCATCTACCTGAAGACAGCTGCTGCGCAACAAATGTTTAAACTGTAACATCACTGTGTGTCTCTGAGCGCTGCTGACTGATCCTTCCTGTTTCCACTAATTAAAAGTTATGAATAATTAATGAAGCTTGTGCCAGTGGCAGAAATGCTTGTGTTACCTGAAGTTATGAAAAAAAGAACTATGTTGTGAGTTCTTCCTCCTTCTTTAGAGTTACACTCATTTGACATGTTGGGAGATTATCGTCACAGCTGCTGTGGGTCCTGTTGCATGCAATGTTGTGAGCGCAGGATAGACCTAAAGATCTTCTCTCTTCTTTGGATCTTTTAAGGCCAGAAGAAGTCCAGCCAGTGAGACATTAACACAGAGAAAAACATCCTCTGTGCTGTAGCCCATGCAGTAGTCGTTACCAGGATCAAGTGCCAGGTGAGTAAATCTTTTAAAGCTGAGGCAGCGCAGCCCGTTGTGCCAGCAAAGCTCTCCATCTGTTCTTGCCACGCTCCCCAGTCAAAATCCATTGTCTCCATTAGCTTAACTGTTTGAGCTGCTACAAGAAGCTAACTCATGCACTGGATTTTCACTTTGCCTGTAGCAGAAAACACTTCACAGATGATACCATCTCCCCAGTACTGCACTTTTTTTGAAGCACCCTGTTGCATATGCCAGACAGCTTTTTTTGTTCTTGTTTTTAATACAATCCCTCCACATGCTCCTTCTAGAAAATGAGTCCAGCTGAAGGTTAATCATTTAGTAATTAAGTGGCATTACTCCTTTTATGAGAAGGAGCGCAACAAATTAAAATAAATTCGACCCAATGGTAAGCACTGCAGCAAGGATGTGTTAGCTCATCATTGTCTTTATTCAACAAAACTGCTAGCTCCCATGCTAACCAATATATTTTGTAATTCTGCCTAAACACAGTGATTCTTATCTTTTTTTTTTTTTTCTTTTTTTTTTTTTGTCTGTCCCATTTGGTTCTTTAGCCGTCAGAATTGTTGTCTGAAGACCAACAAGGATACCAAATGGATTTATTTTGCCAAATGGATCATCATGGCATTGCCGTATTGGTCCATTTGATCAACCTTTGTTGTTATTATTTATTTTATTTTCAGTTGTTACAGATGGGACAGACATGACTGGGGGATAGGAAAGGGAGGAAGGAAAAGAAAAACAGAAGGGAAGAGGGACAGTGAGAAAGGGCACTTACAAAGACAAGGAGAAAAAGAAAAAAAAATCTCCTGGATCACCTGTTGAGAGAAAAAGAAGAGAAAACAAGCAAAAAAAAACCAAAGCAACATACTAAACACAACACCATCCCGTTAATCTAGCTAAGTGTGAACAGCAGTAAATACTAAATATTGAATGTTGTTGTGCAGCACAGACAGCGCACAATGTGCTTTGAAGTAGCAGCTAAGAAAGGTGTAGTTTATGTCTACGAACAGTGAATATCCGTGTGCACACCTGTGTGGATCAGCGCGCTTGTATACAAAAGGTTTCTCCATGTAACGGTCTGCTAGAGGGTGTGGGGGGCCATAGCCCCGTCCCCCAGGGCATGAAGCAGGCATGGAGAAGATCCAGGCTTCAGACATCCAGAGGCCCCAGAGTGCGAGAGCCCAAGGTGGACCACCGGAGGGGCATCCGTGCCACCCTCCTGGGAAGGGCTGAGGAGATCCCCAGACGAGGGGTCACCCAGTAGCCACGGAGCAGAAGCCAGAGGGGGCTGCACTGGCGTGCCTGCCGGCTCTGCCGGCAGCCAGCTGTGCCAGAGTGAACCGAGCCGCAGACCCCGAGGCCGGAGGCCCGGGGGGTCCCCTTTGCCCCGGAAGAGGCCTGACCGAGCGACAGGCACCAGGCCCCGCCAAGTAGCCACCGGGAGTGAGCTGGTGCATACCTGAGCGCCCAGCCCCGGACACCAAGAACCACCAATGCACCGAACCCTGAGGGCATCAGTCACTGGCAGGGAGTGTAGTGAGGGGAGATAGACCTCCACACTTTGGAGGGCCTGGGTGTTCCCAGAGAGGTGGAGTCTAAGACCTGACCTGACATATAAACACAGACAAACAGGCACACACAGACACAAACATGCATTCCCACCCTCATGCACACATATACAAACACTCAGCACTCACCCAACTTAGTAATAGACATACATGGACATGTACACACAATCACACTCCCCAAACATACTCTATACCCCGGGTCCAGGTACCCTCACCCCCAGAGGGGGAAACGGCACCCAGACCCAAGAGATGTGACCCTTTCCCCCAGGGTGGAGGCAAGCAGACCGCCCCAGGCTCCGCGGCAGCAGGGAGGCCCATCGGACAGCCAACACCTCCTCCCAGCCCCCTGCCCCGATGGCTAGTAGAGAACGGGGGTGTGTGAAGACCCCATACCTCCCTCCTCCCGCTCATGTGTAGTGTTGCTGCGTGTTGTTCTAAAGTGCATTTAAAACAAGGGAGGGCATGGTGCTGCTGCCAGAGAGCAGCAGTGATTCTTATCTTACTCACAGTAACTCTGACATTTCCTGCTATAAAGGTGGAGTGAACAGGCTTGTGAACTGGTGTGATGAGCTTCATTTGCATATTTGTTTCTGAAAAAGTGAAGAAACAATGTTACAGCTGAAGATCAGAGCTCTGTTGCTGTTCATGGCTGTGGCATTAGTCGAGGCATTGTAGTCGATGTCAGTGCTACCTGTTTGTGTGAGAATCAGTCAGCATCTCCATTTTCTCCAAGGACTCTGGAGACCAAAGTTTATTGTGTCTACAGGATGATCACTTTGATTTTTTAGGGTATCGGTATTAGTTTGAAGCTCATACTTTTTATCTTGTTCAATTTGTGTAACATATTATTGTCAATATTGTCTTCCCACTGACTGAACCCTGCTCATAAATTCAGGAAAAAGGTACATGGGCACCTTGCACAAGCAGAGGGGACCACACAAGCATATTCTACAATGGCAGGATTCATCAGGCTCACACTCTGAAAGAGTGGCTCACACTTTAACCTCATTGAGAATCTGTGAGACGTGCTGGAGAAGACTTGTGAAGTGGTCCAACTCTCCAACCATCAGTACAAGCTCTAGTGCAACTCTGGGTGGAAAAGCATGTTGTGACATTGCATAAAACTATTGAAATTAGTTGCCTTCAAAGTTCAATGTCTTCCAACAAAATATTAGTATGTGACTTTTCTGGCTGGGCAGAGATTTTTCAGTGATACATTATAAAGCTTTTTACTTTATACCTTAAAAGCTGTTCTGTTGCTTAACAGGTTTATACCAGTGGTGAACACTTGTAGATTATATTAGATTCCCAGTGCAGCGTTAATATTGCATTCTAGTTGTTGTTTTGACACTTCAAGGGAACTCCTCATCATTTCACTCGTGTTTGGCCAATAGTAAGTTAGCATGAACATAAGTAAAGGACAATAAGTTGACATTGGAGTTCCTTTTCTCTCATCCCTGCTACTCTCTGGTCTCTTGCCTGTCCTCTAGGAATCACTGTTGAGGCATTTTAACTGGAATTCAATAATGAATTCTTTGCAAAAATAGAGTGAAAATCCATAAAAGTGGGACGGCTGGAAGGTTGGGAAAGAAAAGTCTGTTTAATGCAGCAATGCGAGTGATCTGTTTTGTTGTTGTCGTTTACCACAACCTCAATTCAAAAAGTTGTGATTCTGTGTAAAATATAAAAAGAATTAAAAACTGAATGAAAAACAATAGAACACCAAAAATGCTTCAGATGTTTAAACTGCAACATTTTACTATTTCATGAAAAGCTTATTTAAAATTTGATGGCAACAATTCCTTGCTGCTGACGGGAGCAGCAAATAGCTGGAAACAGGTCAGTAACAGACCGAGTATAAAAAGAGCATCCAGGAGATGTTTTAAAGAAGTAAAGATGAGCAGATGCTTACCAATCTGCAGAGAACTATGTGCAAGTTGTGGATCAATTGCAAAGACTTTGAACATGTCATCATCTACAGTACATTACAACAAATGTCTTAAAATTGTACATTTTCCCTGTTTAAACATTCTACGTCCTTTTATGCATCAAATACGGGTTTATGAGATTTGCAAATCACTGCATTCAATTTTCATTTACACATCGTCCCAACGTGTTCAGAGTCGTCTTTGCACTTGGACAACGAAAAAGACTGCAAGGTGCACCCTGAATGCACTGCCTTTGCAGGATTTTGATTTCACTGATTTCTCATTCCTTATCTGAAGCATTTATGTGCTCACAATGCAGAGCTGAAAACAACTCAGAAGCAGCCCAGCTAGAAGTTCCACCCTTTCTATTCCCTGCATTTTCCTCCTTTTTTATCCAACATTCAGTCTCCGCATCAATTCATCAATGAACAATCCAGTCAGAGATGGGTGTGCACTAGTGGATGGTAGTGCAGTGTCAATCTCAAGCTCTCCTATATGAAACTGAGTCACCCATTTATCTTTTATAATGTGAAAAAGCTCAGGATAAACTAGAATATGTGGGACCAGTGACAGGTGGGATATATTCCCATGGGGTTTTACCAGATGCTTAAAATGGAAGCAATGTAGCAACACTAGTGTAGGGCTGCAAATGTAGCCGATCTTTGTAACTTACACACGATCCGAAAGAGCGAGAACAAGATGAAAGAATGAAAGTAGAGCTCGGAGGTTCTTTGGAGACAGTTTTCAAACTCAGAACTGAACAAACAAATCTCCTTTAGACACAATCCTTAAAAGTTTAAACACTCTCTAAATATAAATGAGAAACAAACACAAAACATATTAAATATAATGTTGAATGTACTTATTGAATAGAATTTAAGACAGGGAAGACAAAAGACTGCAAACGTTATGTAAACCCAGAAAGAAACTCATTATAAAACACTCTTCAGTTTGAAAAAAGGAAGAATGAAGTGGTGAATGGGGTGAACTGGAGTGTTTCTCAGTAAGCAAAGGGTTTTGTGTATTTTGTGTTATATACCCATTTCAAGCATACATACAAACAGCAGCTTTGACAGCCTCCATAGACAGCATATGTGAATAAACAGTAATTGCTGGATGTAACTCCAGTCCTGTGAGTTTGTAGCTTGTATGTGCCCTGCCCTCAAACAGGCTTCACAACAGTAAGTGACAGTCACAGAGGTTACATACAGTGTGCGCTCCCAGTTTGGTACCAAACAAGCTGTATCAGGAGAATATGACAGGATTTGGCTCTCATTTCATTTCCAGTGCTGTGGTAGAGAAAACCAAAATTTAATTATTACAAATTATTGCTGGCATGGATGTGCACAACCTGTTGGAATACAACCAGACACCCACACCCACAAACAGACAGTAAACGACACAACGTGTGTTAATCTGATTTGAATCAGTGTAAAATAGAGGATTTCAAATTTAAATGCTACTCTAAAGAAAAAAATCCAACACAAAACAAAATCCACATCAAGTGCTCATAAAGATCTATATAGATTTACATACAAATTAGTCAAATATCACTGCCGGGTATACAACTGCATACATGTTTCATTTAATTTGCCACGGCTACTCGTACAGTAACCCAGCAGCTGCTCCAAAACTCTCAGTGAGCAGCAGAAGGGTTTACTATTTTCTGGGAGACACAATCATCACAGCATCTGTCACTGAGCGTGAGAGGAAAGCAAATCAAATTAGGAAATGTTGCATTACTGCACTGCATTGAAACAACCTTTGTATGCACTGATATATGTATATACTAATTTATTTATTGATTTTATAAACTCTATAATCCTCTGGTTTACATATTAATTTTGTACCTGCTCATATTTACTTAGGGTGCTCCAGTCTGGCAGCAGCTTGCCTTTCCTCGTTCCTCTGAATAGCTTTCACAAAAAAACAGATACCACTTTGTTTGAATGATGGCCTGATTTATTTTAAAATACATACACCAAATATTCACCAAATATATTATTAGTTTTCTTATTTCAGAGTTATCACAGTTCTGAGGATGATGCTCAGTTTCAAAGGTCAAATTCCTGATGATTCATCAAGGGGGGAAAAAACAAAAGAAAGTTTTTTTGATCACGGTGACATTTATCTTTGCTGCCCACCTATTAAATTTCTTCACTCTCCAATTCATATATTAGAAGAGCTACAACTGCAAGGCTGTAATCTGCTTCCTTCTGAGTTTGACATTTCTAACTTCCAGAGGGAGAGCTTGAATTAGTCCGTCTTAGCTCCATGCCTTTAGGTGGACACCTGTGTTAGCGAACACTTTGAATATTAATGGGAAGAAGCGTGATACTAAATTTGTGTTTTCAGAGAACACTAGAGAACAAGAGGCTATGACAGAGCTGATCAAAGAGAGTCTTTCTCTCACATAACTTAACTTTTAACCTAACTTGTAGCCACTGTGACGCTTTGAACCATCAGTACGGTTTGTCCAATTCAATGTCCAGGCCTTCATTTAGTGTTTGATTGATTGTCAGCCTTTTATAACGACTGTAACAATGTGATGTGTGTTTCTGAAAGCTTGTGGTCTGACTGCTGCCCCACCTGAAGGAGGAATGTGGAAAAGGAGAATACAGGAAAATATGCTGAGAAAGAAAAACAATCTGTCTTAGATAATGCTGCACATTCTGAAAATGCTGCGATATGCATTGTAATGATCATTATTTATTCATCATGGGTTGGGGAGCTAATGTTACTCTCCTGAAAATGCACTTTGTAGTATGTGTGGGTGCAAGGAGAAGACTCCAGACTGTTCAGCTGGCTAAGCTGAAACCATGATTCAATCACTAATCATTCAGTTAAATCAGTCACTTGTGTGTTTTCTTTAAATTCCATGAGATTGAATTTGCTGCTTTGACAGATGGCTAACATTTTCATTTTAATTATGTTTTCAGTGAGACCAGGCATGTTATTCATTCAAAGTTAATCAAGATGTGAAATAAAATCAGAGTCAGATATCCAACACAACATTTATTACAACCAAGTTGCTGTTTACATGACATCATTTTTAACACCCATCAGTCCAAAAACCCCTCAGTGGTCCTTTACTCCAAATGTGCATACGAAGCATTCAGTTACATTTATGAGTTCTGCTTATTCTCAAACAGACTTTAAGAATATTGTTTTTCCTTCTCTTTTTTTCTTCTGATCAGTTTTGCTGGCTTTTGTTCCCCTGACTGGACTGATTCAAATGAATCATCTAAAAAAAAACCCCCACATAATGACATTAAAAGAAAATTCTTAGAAAAGACAGCACTCACTGTCAGTCTATTAAAACAGAAGAATCCATTTAAAAGACATGTTGATGAAAATGGCTGTATGCTCAAACCCAAAACGGCAAAAATACATTTTGTGGCCATCAGCTTCCAAAGGTGCACACTGTGTGTGTTAAAAAAGATTTTGCTCACAATTACATTTTGTATTACAGATTTCTAAATAGACATGAGCACTACACTCCTTGGCTCCTGTTTCTGTCCTCTCGTCTGCTGTGCAGGCTGCATCATACTGTGGGTGAAACACTAACACTGACACTGCTGTGTCACAGAACCGCGTCACAAAGCAAAAACACAACTTTAAGAACCCTTTTTTCACTTTGCCATTAATTGGTTTCACATTCAAAAGACAAGTGTTTCACTGCCCACACCCTGGTATTACAGAGATGCCTGCGTTATTGGACCACCTTTGTATGACTCTACAGTATGAACACACCTTACCTATAATTTTATAAGATGTTATTTTGGAAAAAATAAAGGTTGTTGTAATTATTTTAGATGCTGTGCAATTACAGGTAACACTTAATCAGTAACAGTTTTTTTCATAAGCGCTTCTTCCTCGATGCAAATTATTTCTGTTTGAGGTGCTCTTTGGAAGGGGTACAAAAAGGCTAAATCAACAAAGAACTCAGAGGCGTGCTCTCTTTAAAAAGAAAATTTACAATATCTTCATTCTCATGGTGGAGTAATGTTTAACCTGCAAAACTTCAATGCGATTTGGCACACAGCCCTTTTATCAAGAAGTTAAAGATATTTTACAGCGCTGCAAAATTATGCTGTTCATCACCATCAACATCATTGGTCTCTAACATGGGCAGTGCAGAATGGCTCTAGTAGAGAACCTGTCATCACAAGAAGACATAAATATTATAGCACTGTATCAAAAACTTGTTCAAAACTAACACTTACTGAATGATCGCTGCAGATGGCCCCGCCCCTCCCTGAGCCTGGTTCTGCTGGAGGTTTCTTCCTGTTAAAAGGGAGTTTTTTATTCCCACTGTCACCAAAGTGCTTGCTCATAGGGGGTCATATGATTGTTGAATTTTTCTCTCTATGTATTATTGTAGGGTCTACCTTGCAATGTAAAGCGCCTTGAGGCGACTGTTGTTGTGATTTGGTGCTGTATAAATGAAATTGAATTGAATTCTTTTTTTTTTTTTTTTTTTCTTTTTTTTTTAAACCTGTCCCGTTTGGTTCTTTTGCCATCAGAATTGTTGTCTAAAGGCGAAGAAAGATGCCCAACGGATTTACTTTACAAATGGACCATCCCAGCCTTGCCGTAATGGTCCATTTGATTTACCTTTTATTGTTTATTTTATTTTATTTTATTTTATTTTTTTTACTTGCTAGATACGGGACAGGGGAAAAGAAAAGGGAGAAAGAAAGAGGGGGGAAAAAACAAAACAAAACAAAAAAAAAACAGCGGAGAAGAGGGACGGGGATAAAGGGCAAAAAACAAAAACCAACAAAATAAGCAGACAAAAAATACATATATCGATCACCTGGATCACCTGTTGAGAAAGAAAAAAGAAAACAAGCAGAAGAAAACGAGAGTAATAGAATAAACAACATCACAATGATATATGGGAATATAACACTAAATACTTAATATTAAACATTATTGTGCAGCACGTAAGATCGACAGCGCACAGTGTGCTTTGAGGTAGGAGCCAAAAAGGGTGTAGTTTGTGTGTGTGATCACCTGTGTGTACACCTGTGAGCATGAGCGCGCTTGTATTTAAAAGGTTCCTTAATGTAATGATCTGCTAGAGGGTGTGGGGGGCCACAGTCCCATCCTCCAGGGCATGAAGCAGGTATGGAGGAGATCAAAACTCCAGACATCCAGAGGCCCCCAGAACACAAGAGACCAAGGAAGACCAACAGAGGGGCAGCCGCGCCACTGTCCCAGAAAGAGCTGAGGAGAGTCCCAGATGAGGGATCACTCAGCAGCCGCGGAGCAGAAGCCAGGGGGGGTTGCAGTGACGTGCCCGTGAGCTCCGCCGGCAGCCAGCTGTGCCTGAGTGACCGAGCCCCAGGCCGAGAGGCCGAGGGCACCCCACCCCCGAAGTGGCCCGAGCGAGCCCCAGGTTCCAGGCCCGGATAAGCAGCCACCAAGGAGTGAGGCGGTGTGTACCCGGACGCCCACCCCCGGACACAAAGAACCACCAACGCATCGATGTCTGAGGGCGTCTGCCACCGGCAGGGGAAGTGGTGGGGGGAGATAGGCCTCCAAACCTTGGAGGGCCTGAGATGTCCCCAGAGAGGTGGCGTCTGATACCCAACCTGACATATAGACACAGACATACAGGCACACTCAAATACAAACATCCATTCCCACCCTCATGCTCTCATAGGCAATTACTCCACACTCAACCAACGTGGAGACAGACATAAAGAGACGCTGTACACACAATCACACTCCCCAAGCGTACTCTAAGAACCGGGTCTAGGTACCCTTGCCCCTGGAGGGGGAAACTGCACCCAGACCCAGGTGGTGTTACCCTTTTCCCTGCAGTGGGGAGAAGCAGACTGCCCCGACTCCGCAGCAGCAGGGAGGCCCCACACACCAGACCCCAGTCGGACGGCCAACTCCTCCTCCTAGCCCCCCCGCTCCAGCAGGCCGCAGAGACCGGGGGTGTGAGAAGACTCCAAACCTCCCTCTACCCGCTCATATGTAGTGTTGATGTATATGTGTTCTAAGGTGCAATTAAAACCCAGGAGGGCATGGAGCTACCTGCCAGAGGTATTGAATTCAATGAACTGAGGTCACATTTTAATACCTAGATTAAAAGTCTGAAAAGTCAGAAATAATTAAAGCAAAACATTCAACCACTAAAACAAAATTTTCTGTTCAGCAACAGTAAATAATGGCAATTTGAGATCTTAATCAAAAAATTAATTATACAGTATTTTTCTGTTTGTTTGTTTTTTATTTGTAAATTCAGGGATAAAAGCAATTTTTATATTATTACTGTTGTCACGGTGATGTTGTGCTGCAGTAACGTTTAGGACCCAATATGCAGGACCCCAGAAGCAACGGGTAAACTTAAAAGACAGCTTTACTGCTGGGAGTGCAGAACACTAGAAGAGCATGCAGGGAGAACACGACAAGGAACAGAAGAAAACTAAGGGCTAAATACATACGAGGTAATCAGGGAGATGGAACACGCCCAGGAACACAGGTGAACTAAATCTGATTTATGAGACGGGAATGATGCGGAGCTTCGTAAAGTCCTAAGTGATTCTTTTCAGGAATTTGGTTGGCTGTTTCTCTGGCGCTAAAAAGCCAATAGCAGCCCATGATCATATTTTGATTTAGTGTGCAGTCAAAGGAGCCTTATCCTTTGTTAGTGTGTATTAGTATGCATTTGTTTAAAGGTAAGCTGTAACCTGACAAACAAATGTAATTTTAAATATAAGGACTTTTTTTTTATAGTTGGATGACTGCGTGAAGTTCACAAACCGAGGACAAATGCTGTGTTCCTGCTTTGAGATGTTCTGCCACACGCCCCGGAACACAGGTGAACTAAACCTGATTAACGAGACAGGGGAAGCAAAACTTAATACAATGCACATATGACAAGAGACAGGAATAAACACTGAAAGACAGACGAAACACACAAGCTTGACATAGACAAAAATAAATAAACATGAACACAAGACTGACTAAACACAGGAGACTTAACAGAAATGCCCACTAGGCACAGATAACAAAGGACAGAAAAACAACCTCAAAGAATAACCACAAATGACAACAATGAGTACCGAACGAGAGCACAACCTAAGCAAAAGTAATGTTAAATAAAATCAAAAGTCACACAGAGAACATTAAACAGAAAACTGAAATCACTGGGTCCAAAACCCAGAATCATGACCTCTATATTATTATTATATTATATTATTATATTATTATCTATGAATACTTTTTCATGTTGGAAGTTTGAAATAACATTACTTCATGCAGTATGTTTTTGTCTGCTTCACAATCACACAGTGTTATTATTGAATTGGGACTAAAACTGTTAATCAGTAATTATCATCTGCAATCGAGCAGATTGCAAACTGTTTTGTAATTGAACATTGTTGATTAATAGTCAGTAGAGTGTTGCACAGATGATTGTATTTGCTACAGTTACTGTCTGCCTGTTGGGGGTTGATGGTTGAGGGTCTGGGGTCATTGTGTGTTTTGATCTTACCTGTTGTTTCTCCTCTACCTGGCTGTTCCTCTGCAGCACACGGACTGCTGCCCTCCTCCTCCCCTCTCGTACACTTCACTATTCATGATAGCGGTCTCATTCTTCATCCTGACTGGCTCGTTCTACCTCAGATGCTTTGGAAACTGTTGAAAATCACAGTGGTTGAACTGTTTTGCTTTAACATGTTTTCAGGCTTACAGGTACTCATTTTTTTTTTATCACTGAGTTTTTGAAAACATTTTCCAATCTGTTCAGGGAGCAAAAATTGAGCTGCAGAGTGACTTAGCATTATCCACTTACAAGAGCACTTTGATATTAACTAGCTGCACAGCAAGGTAACACTGTTACCCTAGCTACATCACTTTTTTTAAACAACTTGACCAGTCAGCTATCCCACATGGTGATAGAACTAAAAAATGTTTGCCCAGAATAAAGTTTTAAAAAGATTTTTGAGTAAATTATCAAAAAAATAGGTGTAACGTGCTGAGTACTAAGACATCTTTCTCTATGTGATGGTATAAAACTGCTGCAGCACTTGTTTCAGTTATTGAAACTATAATCTATAATGTGTCAGTGAGGCTGGGAGCTGTTAAATGTGAAAACTGTCCTGAGCAAAAGATTTTGGCTTTACACTGTGACACTTCAAATGGGACCAAACACAAACTGGCTGCAGTTGTTTAACAGGGCTTAATGTGTGTTTTAGCCCTGAAAATGTCATGTGGCGCATCACCTGTGTTTAAGAAGGTGAGTGTTCAGAAAGGCTGTCAAAATTAAGGTAAATTAAAAAGCTCAGTGTGTCAGGAACAACTCAAAAAAATATGTTGTTTGCCTTTTCTAGTATGATCATGAGACTTGTTCAGGCTTCATTAAAAATCCTCAATTTATTGCTTTTGATTGAATTATTTAAGAAAAAAAAAGAACAATTCAATGTAGTTCAGGTGAGACCTTTTTTAAAAGAGAAATTTGACTGATTTTTATGTGGAATAACCCAAATGTAAAGTAAACTTAAGTCAGGCTTGCTATCGAGAGCTGTCTCCACTGATAGCTTTGTGTTAAGAACACACCAGGCTTCATTAGGATTATCAGTTCTGGATGTTTTGTTGAGAAGTGTAAATGATGCTGAGCTTCATAAAGTCCTAAGTGATTCTTTTCAGGAATTTGGTTGGCTGTTTCTCTGGAGCCAAAAGCCAATAGCAGCCCATGATCATATTTTGATTTAGTCAAAGGAGCCTTATCCTTTGTTAGTGTGTGCGAGTAAGCATTTGTTTAAAGATAAGCCGTAACCTGAAAAACAAATGTAATTTTAAATATAAGATCTTGATTTTATAGTTGGCTGACTGCCTGAAGTTTACAAACCAAGGACAAATGCTGTGTTCCTCCTTTGAGATGTTCTGCCACAGTTTGACTGCAGCCACCTCCACTTGCTGCTTTTTTGTGGATCTCTTTGTCTTCATTTAATAAAAACACATGTTCTGTTGGGCTGAGACTGATTAACTCGGGCACTGAAGAATATCCCATTTATTTGCCCAGAGAAAATCATTGTTTTTGTAGTATGCTCGGGGTTATTATCCATTAGCTGTGGATCACATTTTTCTGAATCAGAACAAAGAGTACAGCCGTATGTCTGTGAAGGTTCTCAGTCATCCAGGTCATCGTAGTCTAAAAAGCTTGGAAAGAAAAGCGTCTGGACTTCTTGAAGTTGCTTGAAGATGTTTCACCTCTCATCCGAGAAGCTTCTTCAGTTCTAAAGGTCAAATGGTGGAGAGTCCCAGATTTAAGCCCCGTGGGAGTAACCCCCCAAAGAGGGACAAAGGACCCCCTGATGATCCTCTACCTAATCACATGAGCCAAGGTGTGAAAACGGGTGTGGGTCACAATTTACCCTGACTTTTCTATCAGCAGTCACATCATCAATAAACACAAGCAACTCTATTCCACTGGCATCCAAACATGCCCACGATCACAAGCTCTTTCGCTCCTTCTCCATGGTTTTTTTCCTTTAATCATTCTGGTTAATCTCGGTTCAAGATTGTGTCTTTTAGATGTTTAGAAGTCTTTTTTGTTTTTGTTTTTTGTTTCTAAGCTTCCCAGCACTTTCCTTGTTTCTAGGATTGTCTCCATATCGCTGATTTGACCACTCTGCCCATGTGGAGAAACATATTTTCTTTATATATTTTATAGTTTCATTTTTGTTTCTTCATCTTTTTATCTTACCTAGCTGAGAGTATTAGTAAGCATAAACATTCCACCTGCTTGTCTGTTATAAATTGTGCAAACGTGCTTTCTTCATAAACATGTTTCTTTCAGCTAGAATTTACAACTGCTGACTGCATGTCGCCACACTGGGCTGATTTGAAGATGAGTGTATTCATGCTCAGCAGAAAGATGCATATTCAGACCTAGCTTACAGAGACAGAAATCAAGTGCTGAATACAAGAACGAGGCAGAGTAAAGATGCACGTCTCAGTGCTCATACAGTAGGCCTTAAGTTTAGGCTTTGTTTGCCAGGTTGTATGACAATATCAGTTTCCATAATAAGGTACCAATCAAAATAGTTATTTGTTTTAACCACACCAGTTGCTAAATGTATTTAGGACAATTAGAGGCATTACTTTTTCAGATTGTTGTCATATCATATAGGTCAAGGTCACAGTGGCTTTACATCAAATGCTTTTTGGCTGTACCTCAGGAATACTCAAATTGTGACAATGTCTGAAAGGATAAAATTACAAAGTGATGACATTTAAATGCAAAAGGTCAACTTCATTGTGACATAAACGCTTTCTTAGCCATTGCTCAAAGACAAAATTCTGAAACAAAGCGGGCAGATTGTGACCACACGGCACATTTCGTCAAATACTGACCTGCTGGGGAGTCTTCCTCCAGCCCCAGTCAGGTTAAGAAAGAGAAAAGAGTAGCTTCTCTGCGGTTTGTCCTTTCCTTGCTGTTTTCACTCCACTTTGGTTTGCGTGGTTTTAAGAAAATGTACAGGGCATGGAGAAGAAAATGGTTGTCTCAATTCAGCAGGAACAGTCTGCTCATGAATAAAGATGGAAACAAGAAAATTATAGTGGTTGGTTTATTAAAAACAAGGAACAAAGAAATGAATGACAGCTGCAGGGAGTCCTCAGGTTTCATTGTGTTCCCTTCAGGCTTTTGTGCCAGAAGAGCATGTTTGAGATTGAGGGAAAAGACAGGAGAAAAATGTTAGACACCTACATAACGAAGCTTCGGTAGGAAATTGTCTTTGAATATGAGGTGTGTATTCACTAATTTAAGCTTCCACAAAATGTTATCCATCCCTGTCACGATTTGAGTTTTGTTTAATGTGATCTCGTGTTCTTTCTTGTATCTGAGATGTGTAATGAGTGTAGTTAAGTATCAGGTGTTTACTCCTGCTGCAGTCATCTGCTATGTGATATGCATGGATGTAGACCAGGTGAGCTGTTCAAGGGAAGTGAACTTATTATGCCAGCACAAAGTGAGGCAGAACAGCATGTGAAGATTAGGCTGAAAGCAGGTGCAGGCGGGATTCCTACAGTCTTTGTTCAGTACCGTGTTGACGAAAGGAAATGCCTATCCACCCACCACCATGCACCTGTGGTGCCCTCCAATAATTGCTAAAACACACAAACTTACGTATTACACTAATAGAGTATTTGCTTAGTGTCCGTGGTGCAGCAGGACTCAGTTTCATAGCAGGGACATGGATACTCATTCTGTGTCTCCCTGTAATCAAATTCTAGCAAAACAGCTTCAGTGTCAGCTCCAATATTGCGATAAACCTCCGTCAGTCCTGTGAGATTTATGTATTCATGCATTAAAAACAGCTAAAGGAGCTCAGCGGTGACAGTAGATATGGACCAGTGTCACTGACGGCAGATAGATCGAGCACTACATCAGGACAATAGCAGCACTTTCACTGACTCTCAGCAGAAGTTTCACTGTGTAGAGTAATTCGATCTGTTTCAAAAGATTAAAAACATAGAAAGCTGCATTTCTTTGTTCATTTCTAAGCTGTTTTCTCTGCCTGCCAGCACACACAACAAGATCCAATATTACCAAAAATGCTGACCACACACTGACCCGTCCCACATCACTAAAATAGCTTTATTACACTAGCTCATACTCTAAGTAGGCTGCAATTACAGGCCTCAATGTTGTATATGAATAATTTTTAACTTTTCTATATTGCAGTGTCTTCTTGCAGTAACATATCAGTTCCCAAACCCACGTGTTAACAAGAGTGAGGGAGCATGTGAAAAGCATTCGGTACATTAGGTGTTGCTCTATAAATAGCCATTTTACACCTAATATTGTCGGTCTGACAACATTGCTTGTTAAGCATCCTCTTTCCACATTTCCTGTGGAATCTGTGAGCTAAAATTAGGCGGGCAGTTATCAAATGCTATTTCACGTAGGATCTGATCAGGATTTTATAATTACTTACTGTAAATACTGGCAAGACAAATTATGGGTTCCCATCATTGGTAGCTAGAGCTAGTGTCCATAATCATCTCTTAACTACTCCATGGTAATTTGACAGTAGAATAAATTCAATAGAATAGAATAAATAATAAAGAGACACTAAATTACATCTAAGGGATGAAAGTTTTTAAACCTTCCAGGCCCTGTGTGAAAAAGTAATTATGCCCTGAACCTAACTGGTTGTGCCACTCTGAGTTATAAAGAGGTGGACTTGTTGGAGTATTGCCCTGCTGGAACAACCCAAGTGTGTTTGAGTTTCAGGTGGTCATACATTCTCCTTCAGGATTTTCTGGTCGAGAGCAAAATTTAGAGTTCCATCATTTACAGCAGGTACTGTATTTTTCGGACCATAAGGTGCACCGAATTATAAGGTACATTAAGCGAAACAAAACAGTCAGATAAGTCAGACTTTACTCATCTCATTCTTCTTGCTTCCTCCACTTCTGTACCATTGATTCATTAATGCTGAATTCTCTCGCAGCTGCTCTATTCCCATGTTGTTGCAGTATATTAATGACTAACCTCGTATTGTGAATGGATTATCTCAGTTGTTCTCCTGACTGAAGTTTGTTACGTTTACAGCATCCCGCCATGCGATTGCATTTGCCCCTAACCATCAGGAACCCTCGCCATAACTTTTATCGAGTGGAAAAAAAGTTAGCGTTCATCCTCCAGCTTCACTGTGTTTATGTTATGCTAGCATAGCTGTGTTGCTAGCGATCACGTAGCACATCATTATAGACCAGCTAGCCCAACTTCGGTAACCCTACAAACATCACTGGTGTTTAGTTTTCTGTCTTCATTTATGTTGGAAGTGATAGCAGAGGTGTACGTTTTAATTTTTTCAGAAATCTTTCAGTCAGAACATGCTATATTATGTTTAAGTGGAAACTAGCGAGCTAACTTCCTGCTAACTTCCTGCTAACTTCTAACTCCGTCAAATTTTATAAATTCTGTTTTCATGGATGCCTGGATGTTAAACTTAATTGTTACACCTGGCAAAGCAGCAACGCTGATCATTTTATTAAATGATTAGACAGGGAGGAAGAAAAACAGAATACACAGACACAGACACAGACTGTCAAAGTAAAACAGGAAATACATGAATGTAGAGACATGGATGACAAGAAGTAATACGAGGGAAACAAGGGAGGCACACCTAAACACATAACCAGACCTTAACTAAAGCGATTAATATTAAATAATTACAAACATAAACACGGAGTCACTCCGGACCATCACACTTTCTTATTATTGAACCATGAACACTAACTGTAACTGAGCCAAGTGAGGCCAGCAGTTGTTGTTCTGGGTCTTTTGTGGCCTCCCGGATGAGTCGTTGCACTCATGGGAACCTTCATCACTGTTCCACACTTACTCCATTTGTGGATAATGGTTCACTGGAGTACCAAAGCCTTAGAAATTATTTTTATGACTCTTTGTTTCTGTTAGATTTCACTGGCTTTGTTTCTCAGTTGCATGATGTGTTGCTTTTTAAGATCTTTTAGCCTTCTCTTTGTCAGACAGGTTCTATTTCATATGATTTATTGTCTCAACTCGTCTCGAAATAATCGGGCCTGAGTGTAGTTAGTGAAACTGATATCAGCTTTCCAAAAAATACGCTTAAAGCTTCATAATTTAACATATAGGTATGACAAATATGCAAAAAAAATGTAAAAAAGAAAAAAAGAAAAGAAAACCAGGAAGGGGGGAAATACGTTTTCACAGCACTGTATGCTATTGTTTGTACCACCTGCATGCAATAATGTATCCTGTAAGAGTGAGTTGGGTTTTTTTTTTTCAAAGAGCAGACAAAGACACTAAAGGGTGATGAAAGGACGGGTGGATCCTTCTGTATAATTTATTGACTACAGAGCCATACTAGAAAGTGCATTTTCTGAAGAAACTGCAGTGTGAATGCTTGAATCTGAATGTATGCACTGAAATGAAATCATTACTGAATATTAAGCTAAAAATGTTGAATTAGCTGGAAAATACAGAATTTTTAACCTGAAAACAAAAGTGCAGAACTTTTGAAAGCTGGTTTTCACACAGAAGTTGGAAAATAGCTGAACATGTTTAAAATATAAATTAGAAAAAGATGAGTAATGACAAAAGAAAATTTAGTCAGAAAACCTCTGAATGAATAACAAAAGTTCATATTCTTCTAATCACTTAAAGAGTGGAATTATGTATTATAAATCTCTAATTCATAAAAAAAATAATACAAATAAATGTAAAAACAAATTTGTTGAATTGAACTGAAAAGATGAACAAACATGCTGGAGAAAATACAAGCTTTAATATACAGCATAATGTTTTTCAGACATATACACATGTGTATATCATGTTTAATGGTATTACATACATCCATTTGTTTTGTATATCATAGAAAATAACATAAAAATCTTAAGTCATATTGTACAGCTTCTTTCTGAAAAGGACTTAAATTAATTCAACAATTTTTTTTTTTTCGAAATAGAATAAAAATCATTTTAAAAAGAGACGTTTGCAATGTTTTAAGGTGTTAATAATCTGATCCTGTCATGTGTCTGTTCAACTTTAGTTTTTGGCACAGACTCGATTCTTAAAGAACAAATTACCAAATAATAAACAAATAAAATTGAAATTAAAGTAGCTTTTTTTGTTAAACACTTCACAGGAGAATAAATAAAAATAACTAAATTAAATAACCAAATGAAAATAATAAGCAACATATGAAATACATGAAAATTCAACTTTTACAACCACAATCCTGAACCTTTAAATTGTGTTTGTTTCGTAGAACATGGCTGAACAGCTGTTAATATTGGTCTACTGAATCTACTGATCTGTCTACACATCTTTTTATTACTCATTCTTTTTTATGTTTTATTGTAAACAGTGTCCACACAGTGGTAAAAGAGAACTGTATAGAGATTTTTGAGTGAACTCAAACGAAAGCCTAAGGTGGTGACACAGTTTAACACATACAAATAATCAAATGAACACATTAGTCCTTTTTGTGAACATGGATAAATAAGTATCATTAGTTTACAGCATTGTTCAGCCATGCCACTAAATGCTTTTTAACACTGTGTTTTAACCTGGGCTCAGACACGAAGTCCCAAATTTAGTTAGTCCCTGACTTTGAGTTGTGGTTATGACTAATTATTATACACAAGGCTTTATCTATCTGAACTCTAAGGACACAAATATGAAAAAACCTATACTTACCAGCTGATACCCCACACTACACACTAGGTGTGCCATGTGACCTGAAACTTTGGTACAAACTCATCATAATTATTCTGTTAACACTGTTTTTAACACTGTTTGTGTTGCTGTTCAGCAGTTTAAAATGTTTTAGATTGGATTACATGGAACGAATTTGAGTTCTCTTGGGGTTTTTTGTGTGTGTTTTGTTCTTAGCAGATTCTTTCTTTACATACTGTTGAATTACAGTTACCACATTTCTGGTCATATGACATCCCGAGTGCCCAATTAAAAAAATCCCCACAGTTAATTCAACATTAAAACAAAATAAAAATATGTTAAATAAATAAAGGTTTGCTCTGTGATGAAATATTAAATAAGCATACACTGTACAGAGCACTAACAATGAAAACAATCCTTTAGCCTGTCAGATCAGAGAGAGGCAGTCATTATGTCCATTTAAAACCTGTAATCAAAGAGCACAACATTTCTGTGAAACTATAAAGTCCCATATGATCCTCATCATGTCCAGTGACTTCAGAGTGGATCCTCCCTGTCATCCGGCCAGTGTTTGATGTGTGGCAAGCAGCACAGAAGCAGGATAGCTGAGGACTTTAAAAGAAGAGCAGAAAACAGGAACATATGTAGTTGTAAATGTAAATATCAGTGATACTTGTCTTGTCAAAGGGAATAAAATAATGAACTTACACACTCATTTAGGGAGGATCTTGACACTGCACAGAGGAGGCACAGTCAGTCTGACAATGATGGTGATCTGCAGGGATGTTTTCCTGCAGCAACATTCCTGCCGACTGGCCATATGATCCAGAGTAGTTGGTTTGTAAGGAACAGAAAGGTGTATATGTTAGGTAGTGTGCACTTAGAGCTGGTCCTAAGAAACAAACACATCCTGTAATAAACTGAATACCTTTAGTAGTGCTGCTGCAAATATAAAGCCCTTCTGTCATGTGTAGTTTCAAAGAAGATGTTTTGGAGGCTCAGTCACAGAAACTGTGCAGTCTGTTCAGTCCTGAGTGTCTCAGCTCTGAAGGGGATGGATCACAGAGGGAAACACCTGAGTACAGATATTAAAATACACTCAAAATAACACTCCTAAGGTCAAGTGAAAACACAATTTAAACACTTTACAAAGAATTAATACATGTTTTCATGAAAATAATGTCATTAACCCTTGTTGTGAGTAAATCTCACCGACTGCTAGTGGGACAAGCTAGAAGGAGGACTTATCACAGAATCTCTCCTGTGCTCCAGATGTGAAGTCTCATGCTCTGATCGTACGGCGAAGATGGTGATGATGAAGCCTCTCTGATCTGTGGCATTACAGTTTCTGGCTGCTATGTGCTTCACACTGTTGGATTTACCATGTGAAGCTTGGAGAAGACACAGGAGGACTGTGTCTCTCTTAACAAAAAAAAAAAAAAAAAAAAAAAAGAAACCTAACAACCTCCCACCGTACCCCCCCCACATTCAACTCCCACCTACCCACTCCACTCAACTCCCCAGCCTCACACCACCCAATGTCTATACAAATGTAGGGTATCAACTGGTAACAAAAAACAAGTTTAACATATGTAGTGCATATGTAACACTGCTGAAACATTTCTGGCCAGAAATGTGCAGTTATCAGCCAGTGCATTTATCATCCCAGACCCAGACCCACCCTGATAAATGCACTGGCTGAAACATGATAAAAGCTCATAAAATGTATGTTTCATTGAAAGATTTGTCCAAAAATATAATGATATACTTTTGAAAAAGTTTAAAGATTATAACAAACTGAAATCAATAACATTTTTGTAAATAGTATTTCAAAATAGAGGCACAGATAAACTGGCTTAACTGTCATTATTGCTGTAATTAGATTTTTATTTTTATTTATTTTATTTTTTTTAAAAGCAACCTTTAGTCTGTGTTGTTCTCTCAGAAACAATGAAGAAGCTGTTGAACATTTATTTGCTGTGTGGGCAATCCTCTGGTCCACCCTCCCTCCCTCCCAGCCACAGTGAGACTGGGGCAGCCTGGCAGGATTTTGAAGCCTGGCTGCAGAGAGGATATGCCTACACTGTTTGTTTTAAACTGCTATATTTGATTTTTCTGACATTCATAGATTTCTGATTTTTAGATTTTCTGTAATACATAAAATTGTCATCTTTTACTGACATCATTACTTAATTCATTTAATTATATTTTATGTAGACAATTCAAACATTATATTGCAATGCAGGGCGCTTTTTCTTAAGTCAACTTTTAAATATCACTCTACTTTCTTAAGTCATTCAAAAATATAGAAATTACTTACTGTAGTCAAAGATCTAGATCATTAATCATCACAGGACAATACACAGTATACAGGGTCATGGTAACTATGGTAGGTCTTCATGACTCCAGAATGGAGACATCGCTCTGGCTGAGAAATGAAAATTAGGTCAAGCAGTGTGTTCTTCTCTGTGGTAGGGGCAGTGATGACCTGTGCGTATCCCCTAGATTCAAACAGCTCCATGATTGGTTTGTTTGCACTGGATAAAACATTCTCATTAAAATCACCACACACTATGATGGGACGACAGTCCATGATCTCTAATGAGTCTAATAGGCTTACCAGGTTTTTCAGGAATGGCCTCAGAGTGTAGTCTGGAGGTCTGTACACAACTGCAATCAGAGCACTGACTGGTGCTTCAACCTTTAAAGCCAGAAATTCAAGGTCAGTTACATTATGGATGTACTGTTTTTCATGCACTTGAATGTCACTCTTCACATAAACAGCAACTCCACCACCACTTCTGTTTGCCATCTGGGGAAAGTTTGTGTAGGACAGGTGTCTGTTGCGTTTGAACAAATTGTAATTTTCTAAGTGGAGACTCTCTGCGACAAAAGAGCCTCGCAGGTGTGTTTCTGTTAGGCACAAAACATCTGCTAGACACAATTCATGGTGATTCTTGATGTCATTAATGTGAGCTGGCAGTCCCTCTGTATTATGATGAACAATGGTGAAAACCTCTGACCTGCTCAGTGTTTGTCTCACGTATAGAAGAGGCATCATGTCATCAAGGTTGGCTTGTCTCATGTTCTCAAGCGCTGCAGTGATTTCTGGATTGGTGAATATTTTTTTCTCCTCCATATCAAGAAGATACAGTCCACTGAGAGACGTCACTCTACTGACAGCTACGTAGGCCATGCCGGGCTCAAAAATGCTCTTAAGAGAGACAACAGCTGATGTGGTTGTCATACCCTGTACCTTATGTATTGTACATGCAAAGGCCAGCTTCACTGGGAACTGTCTTCGTACCACTCCTTTCTGCTTCAGATTCTCCTCTGCTCTCTCAATGTACACCATGTCGTCTGCTGGTGTGTGGTTATTCCGTCCAGATGTCTCATTATCCATTTTAAGTCCAAGCTTGATGATGTGTTGGTCGTTTTCAGAGTAAACTACTCTAAGTAGTTTTCCAAAAGCTCCATTAACCAAACCATTTTGTATGTCAATGTTTCTGGTGAGCATGACACGAGCTCCTTCTGCAACTTTCAGTGTGTCTGGTAACTCGTTTTTACCTCCTTTCAATGGTCTGTCTTGAAGTGCCATTCTGCCAGTTCTAGGATCCTTTCTATAATCATCTGCATGGATGTCAATGATATGAGTATGGAGCAGACCCAGTGTTGCAGAGTTGTGTGCATCCACTTCTTTGTTAGTTGCAAAAATGTGCAACGCATCAGTCGGACAAAGGGCTGGTTCAGTTATGGCCTGTGACAACAAATTTCTATCTGCTTCGCAAAGCACATCTAACTTTCCTTTCACACGGATTCTGTTCAGCATCTCAGCAAAGACAACATCATCTTTCTGACGCATAATCTCAGTCAGAGTGATCATCTGAAAATGCTCCCGCCACAGGTCGATCTCGGACGGGTCGTGCACACAGAGAGGTTTAGACTGTCGCACTGGGGGTAGCTGATAGAAGTCTCCAACAGCAATGACTGACATGCCTCCAAAGGGTCTCCGAGTCCCTTTGATCTGTTTGAGTCTTGCATCTACATATGCAAAGAGATGTCTTGACACCATAGACACTTCGTCAATGACGATTATTTCAGCATTCAAAAGTTCTGATCTGACTTCATCCAGCTGATTGCCAAGTCCCTGAATGGGAGGTTTTAAGCTTCTAGGGAGCTTGAGTAGAGAATGCAGTGTTGTTCCAGAAATGTTAAATGCTGCAGTCCCAGTGAAAGCAGTTAACAGGACAGTGGGTTTTGATATGTCAACGTCGTCTGCATATCTGGGCACTTTGCTCAATATCTTAGATGCTTCTGAGTAGATGCATTTGATAAGATGTGATTTTCCTGTTCCAGCACCACCATTAATATAAAAGAAAAACTGCTCCGGATTTAGAGCACAGACTCTTTTAATGCACCAGTCTCTAACTGCATAAAATATGCAGGCTTGCTTCTTATTTAGATTCTGAAACATCTGACGTAACAAAGTGGGATCAATAGCAGGGGGTTCCCTGATGGCTCTGACTTCTGTTGAAGCATCAGCCTGACGGCTGTAGTCGGGCACATCTTCCTGTTCATTTTCATTGTCTCGCTCTCTTTCTTGTTCAACAAGTGGCAACCTTACGAGATCTGATTCAGGTGCCAGATTACACCATTCGTCAGTCACACCTCTGTTCTGCTCATATTCCTCAACAGCGCTCTCGATCTCCTCACTGTTTTTCTCATATTTTTCTCTGTTTCTTTTGACAATGTGTTGCACGTACTCAAGACGGTCAGTACCTGGTAGCTGTACACAGCCAGCACCATAGAAAGCCTGATAGGTTGGCAAAGATGGTGTTTTCAGTTCATGGTCTGAACGATGAGGAAGGTACAGTTTAAGCAGTCTTCCGAAATATTGCTCTGGATGTTTTTCTTGTGAGCAGCGGTGAAATCTGATGATAGCAGGCTTATTGGTTTTGCGCCTTTGCGCAAATCCCATCTCATTGAGAAGGGGCAAAACATCTTTACCTTTTGTCTGTTGGCCATAGACAATCCTGCAAGTAGCAGCAAAGTCTGCCATGCACATCTCCTCATACTCTGGTGTTTCAGGTCTGGCTTTGTATTTGTCATTCAAAGATGTCATCCAAACATTTGAAGACTCAGGTGTTGTGTTGTCCAGAACTGACAGGGGACGACTCATTTTCACTGGATTATCATCAGTTGGTATGAATATTACAGCACGTGAACATTGCTTCATGTGAAGACCACATGCACGAGCAACACACTCCTGTGCACTGATCTCTCGCTTCTTTGAATATGCCTGCATGACAGCTCTCATTTCATCGCACTCATTTACACTGTCCTTATGGGAGTTCTCAATGACAGTTTTCAGGTACTCAGATAGCCCGCCCTCTTTTTTTGATATATATTTCATTAAATAATTTGCTGCACCGAAAGCATCTAGAACAAAGCTTATGTCGATATTACTGTTCCAGGCTTCAAGCAGATGTGGATTATAGCTGTTTATCCAAGAGTCTTTTGGATCACGCTTTAGTATGATCGTACTCCTTGTGTTCATTTTATTCAGGTATCTCTCATATTCTGCATGTGTCAACTTGCATCTTGCCAAGAGCTGCTCTAAACTCATGGAAGCAGTTTCAGGCTCATTCAGCAGCTGGTTCAGTGGTCTGAGCTTGTTCTTTGCTGTTTCTACCTCCAGTTCATCATCCTCACTGGGTCTTGTGATCATTGTCTCATTGCAGGGTGGTTTAGGAAAACCAAAACGGCACCCAGAGCTTAAACTCCTAAAGCACGTCTTCGTGTGGTTCTTACTGTGTTTTTGCACTTCTGTTACTTTCTTGTACAGTTCAGGTTGTTTATGTGGATCAGGCAGCTGAGCTGTGATGTATTTGTTTATAAAATCCACAACAGTTTGATCATCATCCTCCTCAAACACAGGAGCACCTTCTACCCACAGGAGACAGTGTATGTGTGGGCTTCCTCTGTGCTGAAACTCGACTCTGTAAAAGTAGTCAATGACTTTGCCAAGTGGCTCTGCAGGAGATAAGAGTAAATCTCTGAATAATGCTTCAACTCTCTTGTCAAACATGCGCATTGTTGTGACAGGATTGCTCCTCAGGATGTCACACTTTGCTGACCAGTCGAGTCCTTCAAAATTGACTTGTTCACCTTGCTGCCTTGTTATTGCTTCAATCACTTCAGGCCAGCGCATTTCAGCAGCTGAAAATGTGCAAAAGAACGTGGGAGTTCCCAACTGTCTGATCATGGCAAAAAGATCTCTTGTTGTTTTCTCCCAATAGGCTGGGGTTCCTCTCAGAGGCTGCATGAATCTCACTGCATCTTTATTTCGCACCAGTTTCTCCACCTCATGTTTATCTTGTAACATGCCTGAGGTTATTTTTCTCCCATCTCTGGTCAAAGGCTTTGCCTTCCTTAACTGTATTGTCATGCTGGAAGTAGCCAAATGTATTTCAGTCACAAACTGTGCAAAGAACAAATAGTTTGTGTCTCTGGCAAAACGATCATCAATGCAGAAAAGTCTTGATTTGAAATACCCACTGGGGGATACTTTGATCAGCCTTCTTTCATCAAGTGTGTTTTGGCCTGTAGGAAACTGCACAGGGAAGGCCATGGCCTCCAGTTTAGGTGTTTTGAAAAAACTTATTGGATTGTTTCTCTCTGCAGGAGCAACAGAGTAGATTCCTTCACTGAAACATAATATCTCCTCAGCCACATCAGGGGGCTGCAAACAGGACTCGAGTGCAAAACCACCATTAGTCAGTCCATCTGCTTGCTCTGAATCATCTCTCATCTGCTCATGTGGTTGTTCACCATCACAGGGTAACATGTCAATATCCTGTCCATTTTTATTTTGTGCTTCACTCAGTGCATTTTTCTCACAGCTGTCAATTTCCATTAAATCAGCCTCATCATAATCGTCCTCATTCATGTTTCCATCATCATCATCCTCCTCATCTTCATCAGGAAGTGTTGGATCACACAGCTCAGCATCATCTCTGATGCTCACATCCTTATACTGTGGATGAATCTGCTTGAGTTTATGCAGTGCTTGCACAAGTTTAGACCAGCTTACAGTCTGAAACAGCTGATGACCTTTATAAGACAAGCGTCTCTTCAGTTTAACTCTCATGACTTGAGAATTAATTCTTAATCTAGGCAATGCTTCAACAGTTTCCTGTACCTCTGATGGGACACAGACCACATTTCCTCTAATTGCTCTCTGTCTGCCTTTGGGAAGAGGAATAATCTTGGCAAATGGTATGCACTTGGCTATGAGATGTCTCTCCAGTATGTTGAGATCAGACAATTCAGGTGGAATATCAGCAAGATCCAGTTTATTGGCAGCAGCAAGTGCTGGCATGGATCCATTTTTAAGATGATTGTGGCAGGTGTGACAAATCCACTCTCTCTTTCTCTCATCAGGCACATTGCACTGCTCATTTCTGCAGTTTTCATCACAAACATGAACAAACTTTCCTGTCAAACATGTTGCAACCACATGTGGGTTTTTGACATAATTTGACCTTCTGCAGGGTCGCACTTGGTTCGGAAATGAAGCCTTGAAACATACGGTACATGGGTATGATGGTCCAACTTTGATTTGTGATTTGAACACAGATATGGCCTCGTTGATCACACTGTTGTCACTCTCTTGGGTTTGTCTGTTAACCCATCTGTATTTCCTTTTTATTTTCATGGCACATCTCATATTGTGCATAATCCTGAATGCAAGATTACTTTGATACCTGTCTCGCATTAGTTGTTTCATTAGTTGTCTGTGTCTTACTCTGAATGCGTTGTCACGTGCATAACGCTGAGTCACTCGAGATCTCTGTCTCTCTCTGAATTCTGGGCTCTCTTGATACCTTTTAGTGATATAGTTTTTTTGTTTTTGTCTGAATTCAGCATTGTCACAGTAGCGTCTTTTAATATATTGTTGTTGTTTCTTTCTGAATTCATCGTTCTCACAGTAGCGTCTTTTAATATATTGTTGTTGTTTCTTTCTAACTGTAGCATTCTCAGAAAAACGTCTTTTAACATATTGTTTTTGTTTCTTTCTGAATTCATCATTTTCACAGTAACGTCTTGTAATATATTGCTGTTGTTTCTGTCTGAATTCATCATTCTCAAAATAACGTCTTTTAATATACTGTTGATGTTTCTGTCTGACTTCAGGATTGTTTTTATATGCCTCGCTTGTGCAAGATTTTTTCTTTTCTTTGTAATCTTTATTTGAAGCATATTTTTGTCGTTCTTTCCTTTTTTGGTTTTCTTTTCTCTGATTTCTGGGTTTCTCTGATGCCATTAATCTTCTTTTCATTTTGTGCCTTTGTTGTTTATTAACCTTTTTCAGTTTTTGTAAAACTATATCAGAAAGATCACAGGCAGCAACATTTGTTATTGCAGCATTTGATTGACATGAAAAAGCATCATTTGATGGAAAGAAATTTAATTCACTGCATAGTTCTTCAGTTGGTATATTAGGAGGTTCATTCTGATCTTCATATGATGTGAAATTAGTCATGTGGACTTCTTTTTGTTTCACCAGTGGCGTACAAATGGACATTTGACAAAAGATGTTCTCAGTCAGAGCAGTGGTTGTGTTTCTCCTTGGAGTAGAGGAGTTTGCTTCATCAACAGTTGTATCAGAGTGAGTAGGTGCCACAGCAGTGGCAGCTGTTGGTCTGCAGAGTGTGTCTGTGATGGTATCATTCAGGTTGACTGTGCTCATACTGTAAAACTGCACATGCTTCAGCTCATAGGTACAAGAGGGTGATATCTCCATCCCTTCATAAGAATCCTGGAGCCTCTTAATCATGTCACTGAGGAGTGTGAATTTCAGCATCACAGCTGTACCACGATCACGTGACCATAGTGGTAGAGGAAGACCACTGGCTGTTCTGGAGTGTGGATCAAAGAAACCATATTTGCCTGATGTGGATCTGAACACTGCGATACACAATCCACTCATAATCAATAAGGCATACTGCACATCTGACAACAGGCAGCTCAGTCCTGCTTCTAAGCTGAGAAAGGTATCTACTGCCTCCTCTGGAGGTTCTTCAAATGTCCCATACCGGGAAGGCTGTGTCATGTCGACATGATACATAGACCTGCGAGCATCAACTTTGTCTGGCAGCTCATCGGTTGCCAAATGAATACTCTTGGGGAATCTTTTCTTGGCCTCTTTGTACATCACATCACCTTTATCCAAGACCAGATTAAGGTCAGCTGTAGTTATGTTTTCATTCTCATGAAGGAATGCAAGAAATGTGAGTGAGTTACATGTGCACTGACTGTTTCTGGAGTCTCCATATTTGGGATGAGCCTGGCTGTGAGATGCACAGACATGTGTTACAGAGGGCTGGTTTTCAAGGTTCACTCTTTCTGCATGAGATGGCCCTGCCACATCACTGTGATGGCCTCTTTTCACAACATTAGCATAACCCACCTGCGGGGCACTTGACACCTCAGGTTGGTCTCTATGGTTTACCTGATGTTCATTAAATGCATGCTGCAATCCAGTCTTTACAGCATCTGCATAGGATACCTGTTTTACATGTGCAGGAACATGTCGACCTGCCTGTTTGACACCATCAGCATTGGTCTTTGCAGACACACGGTCTTCTGCAGAGCTCTGAGGAGAATCACACTCAGTTTGTTCACATGTTGGTACTTTGTGAAACTCATGGAACTTCTTCCAGCGTTGTTTTGCAGCTTGTGACTTTTTCTGCTTTTTTGGCATTTTTACACACCTTTAAGTGTTTCTGTTAGTCTTTAGAAAATGTATTCAAAAAACAAGAGTGGCACACAGCAGGAGATGTTTTCTTTGTCTTTATATTTCAGTTTTTATTTCTCAGAAACAATGTCTTTGTTTGTTTGACAGTTTGTCAGTCGAGAGAATATTATGTACTCTCTTTATTGGCTTGGCACAACTTAGCAGCAAGCCCAGAATGAAAAACAGGTAGAGAGAAAATTTAGAAGAGAGAATAGACAGAGCAGGAGAGACACGGCTGGGAAATGACAATCAAACCGTGAATTAGAGTTTTCTTTATTTGTTCAGTTTGTTCTCAGGTAGAGGCAATATATGCACTCTTTATTGCTTTAATGGCTTGGCATTTTTCAGCAGCAAGCCAAGGGTGAAAAACAGGTAGAGAGAAAATTTAGCAGAGAGAACAGGCAGAGCAGGAGAGACACGGCTTGGAAATCAAACCGCAGAGTTTTCTTTGTTCAGTTTGTTCAAAGGTTGAGGCAAAATATGCACTCTTTATTGCTTTATTGGCTTGTGCATTTCTCAGCAGCAAGCCAAAGAGTGAAAAACAGGTAGAGAGAAAATTTAGCAGAGAGAACAGAGAGAGCAGGAAAGACACGGTTTTGAAATCAAACCGTAGAGTTTTCTTTGTTTGTTCAGTTTGTTCAAAGGTTGAGGCAAAATATGCACTCTTTATTGCTTTATTGGCTTGTGCATTTCTCAGCAGCAAGCCAAAGAGTGAAAAACAGGTAGAGAGAAAATTTAGCAGAGAGAACAGACAGAGCAGGAGAGACACGGTTTTGAAATCAAACCGCAATAAGATTCTTGGTTTGGCAAAATTTCTCACAAACCACAGGGTGAAATACAGATGGAAAGAAGGCAGAGACAACAGGTGGAGCAGGACAGAGGATAGAGGGGATGGGGGGTTGGGATGTGACAGAGAAGACTGGAGATCTGGTCCTTGTTCTTCTGCACACTGTGAACAAAAAAGAAGAAAAAAATAATAATTTTATTAAAATTATATCACATGGTAATTGTATGAACTAATTGTGACTACTGAAAAAGGACAAAACAAATATTGAAGCTAAACTGTTGTTGGCTGCCATGTGCAAAAAGTTGCATAATTGGGCACTTTTTAAAATAATAAATATTTATTTAAATTCAGCAATAATATTTTTAATACAAATATGATTGAGTGAATCATTAACTAATCACATGTAGTGTGACTACAAAAATGTACGAAAAAAATATTTTAGCCCAATTGTTAAGCTGCACTTATGTGTATTTATTATAAAATTGTGTTTAAAAGGTCTAGTTTGAATGAAAGATTGAACCCATCACTTTACAGCTTATAAAAGTCAGATTATTTTTTTATTTTGGTATACTTCTCTTACAGTATGTGCACACCTACCAGGCAAAGCACAGATGTCAGTCAAGTTCCTGAAAGTGTAAGACGAGAAATAATGTTAGTTGTCTGTACAGTATTATCAGACTAACAGAAATACAAAGCCCACATGACATGATACACTGAACTTATAGTCAGCAGGTTATAGAATAATATAGCACACCAACAGACACAGCAACCATTTTATAATTCAAACTAATTACCTGAAGTATTTCCACTTATGTAAGGCTACTGTTCGACTGTTACTAGCCTTAGCATTGCTGCTAGCGCTAGCATTCCGGCTAGCATTAGCACTTCAGTTAGTGTTAGCACTGCAGCTAGCGTTAGCATTGCAGCTAGCATTAGCAATGCTGCTAGCGCTAGCACTCTTACTGTTAAAACTGAGCCACAATGGCAATAATAAAGCTCATTTGTTACTTTTGTCTCACTGACCGCCAAGAAATATCACAGGAATATCACAGGAATATTCTTTTTGTCAGTTAACAACTGCTAGTGCTAGTGTTAGCACTATAGCTAGCGTTAGCATTGTTGCTAGCATTAGCATCGTTGCTAGCATTAGCATTGAAGCTAGCGTTAGCACTGCTGCTAACAGCAAAACGTCATAAACAAATATAAATGATAGCGAAGGTTATTCTTTTTTCTTTCTTTCTTTATTCTTTGAACTCTGTTGGACTTGATATGTGAGTTTAAATGTCAAACATGTATTTTTTATCATCATAAAAATAAAACAGTGCAGTACTGAGTGTACTGTACTTACCACAGCAGAGAGCAAAGCGGAATGATGACAGTTGGTCCAGTGATGGGTTAAAAATAAATGAGGCGTTCAGGTGGTGCTTGGAAATTTGAACATCAGTTTGAACAGCAATAATGAGCATATACATGTCTGTGTTAGTCTCTGTGTGTAAGAGACATAGAGGGAAAAAATACACTAGACTAGTGTACAAATTGGTACTTTTTGTATAAGCGAATGAGTGACATACAGAAAAATATGGCAACTGGCATTACATGAGCAAATAAAAAGTATTTCATTTTGAACTGTTTTGTGGGTTTTATTTTAAGGCTACTTTAAGTTTGTTAGTGGGGAGATAAGCTATACAGACTATAAACACAGACAATAAAGGAGATTAGATTAGTTAAACGTTAGTTAAAATGTGGGAAAATCAACTACAGACAGGTAGATGCTGTAAGCTTTAATTATCCAGTCAGAAAGGATGATTTTAAAGTCATCAACTGACTCCAACTGCCCAGATCTGAAAAACCTATGTGCCAATCACAATGCTCTACTTAGTTGGCATATACTAACTACTGACCCCTGTCAAATCTGTCTTATTGTACCTATTGAAAAAGTTAATCTTACTACAACTGCTTAGATGCAGCAGCATTTTTAGGTTTAACCTTGGCACAGTGAGAGAGAGCTCGTTAAGCAGGCAGGTGTGAGCCTGGTTGCTATAGTGACTGCACCCAATGGCACGCACACAGACATGCGCCTCACTTTTGCTGCTTAAAATGAACAGAAAAGTCAGCCCGAAACAAATCGCTCCCAAATGAAAAGTACACGTCGTATTGACAAAATTCTTTCACCGTGAGCGCCAGCAATGTCTAGTCTACTGAATTCTCAGTTTTCATGCCTGTGGAGTTTATTATATGGACGTGGTGACAGTGGAAAGACACCATGCTCTTCTGATTTTCAAACGAACCTTCTGAGCCATTTTAACATTAGAGTCTATGGAAGAGTTGGAGGGATGAGGCTGTGCATTGGTGACATTTATGAAAGAACCATAACACCTAGTACAATAGTAAACACATTGGATGAAAGAGGACAGCGATGGCTACGTTTTGAGGGTAAAATCATACCTGTAGACGAAACGCTGCGGAAACAGCAGCAGTTTTAAGAAAATATTTTAAGATTAATTCCCCCCCTGCTCTCACTCTACCAGTTGAGCTGTCTCACTCTAGCGGCAACATTCCGTCCCATACACACCCATTATAAACTCTGAAACGGGTGAAAAAACATCATGAAACTTAAACTGGAACTGAAGAAAAAGTATAAAAAATATTGAAAAGATAAATACAAGTTGAATAGTTGAATATCTTGTCTTCGTTTTAAAGTTTGAATGGTGGCTCTACGTCAATGTATGTGGAAGTAGATACAGTTTGAAGAGGAGTGAGTTGAATGAGAATTTGAAGGGTCTCTCCATTGAAATACATGGGAAATTTTTGTTGAAAAAAGTTGAATAAAATTAAAAATATAAATGTTAAAAATAAGAAAAATAGAAGCAGTCATGTCCAAAAGAAGAGGAATCTAATGGTGTTTGAATGGTTTTTCTAAGTTGAACGGTTTTGAAGGAGATAGACTACAAAAAACGTACGGAATATATAATAAAATATAACTAGAAAGTGCATTTTCTGAAGAAACTGCAGTGTGAATGCTTGAATCTGAATGTATGCATTGAAATGAATTAATATTAACCTAAAAATGTTGAATGAGCTAGAAAAAACAGAATTTTTAACCTGAAAACAAAAGTGCAGAACCTTTGAAAGCTGATTTTTACACAGAAGTTGGAAAATAGCTGAAAATGTTTTAAATGTAAATTAGAAAAACCTAAGATTCAAAGTCAGAAAACATCTGAATGAATATTAAAAGTTCATATTCTTTGAATCACTGAATGACTAAAATGTGATCCCTCCGCTTGGATCCACACAGTTTAAAAAATTTAAATGTCTGAGCTTTGAAAGACACAGTGTTGGAAAGAGAACAACGATGGTGACATTTTGAGGGTAAAATGATGGCTGTAGAGCAAACACTGTGGACACAGCAGCAGCTGAAATTGTTTAAGATGAATCTTGGCACAGTGAGAGAGAGAGCTCGTTAAGCAGGCAGGTGTGAGCCTGGTTGCTATAGTGACTGCACCCAATGGCTCCATACACACACACAGACATGCACCTCACTTTTGCTGCTTAAAATGAACAGAAAAGTCAGGCCGAAACAAATCGTTCCCAAATGAAAAGTACAAGTCGTATTGACAAAATTCTTTCACCGTGAGCGACGGCAACGTCTAGTCTACCTAATTCTCGGTTTTCATGGCGGTGGAGTTTATTATATGGACGTGGTGACAGTGGAAAGACACCATGCTCTTCTGATTTTCAAACGAACCTTCTGAGCCATTTTAACATTGGAGTCTATGGAGCAGTTGGAGGGAGTAGGCTGTGCATTGGTGACAATTATGAAAGAACCATAACACCTAGTACAATAGTAAACACATTGGATGAAAGAGGACAGCGATGGCTACGTTTTGAGGGTAAAATCATACCTGTAGAGCAAACGCTGCGGACACAGCAGCAGTTTTAAAAAACATTTTAAGATTAATCTTTTTGCTTCTCTCACTGTAGCAGTTGAGCTGTCTCACTCTAGCCCCAACATTCCGTCCCATACACACCCATTATAAACTCTGAAACGGGTGAAAAAACATCATGAAACTTAAACTGGAACTGAAGAAAAAGTATAATAGATATTGAAAAGATAAATACAAGTTGAATAGTTGAATGTCTTGTCTTCGTTTTAAAGTTTGAATGGTGGCTCTATGTCAACATATGTGGAAGTAGTAAGAGTTTAAAAATGAGTGAGTTGAAGGAGAATTTGAAGGGTCTCCCCATTGAAATACATGGGAATTTTTTGTTGAAAAAAGTTAAATAAAATTAAAAATATAAATGTTAAAAATGAGAAAAATAGAAGCACACCATTCCAAAAGAAGAGGAATCTAACGGTGTTTGAATGGTTTTTCTAAGTTGAACGGTTTTGAAGGAGTAGGAGTACAAAAAACGTACGGAATAGATAATAAAATAGAACTAGAAAGTGCATTTTCTGAAGAAACTGCAGTGTGAATGCTTGAATCTGAATGTATGCACTGAAATGAATTAATTACTGAATAATAAGCTAAAAATGTTGAATGAGCTGGAAAATACAGAGTTTTTAACCTGAAAACAAAAGTGCTGAACTGCTAAAAGCTGACAATCACACAGAAGAAGTTGGAAAATAGCTGAAAAGTTTTTAAATAAAAATTAGAAAAACCTAAGAAATGAGAAAAGAAAATTTAGAGCCAGAAAACCTCTGAATGAATATTAAAAGTTCATATTCGTTGAATCACTGAATGACTAAAATGTGAACCCTCCACTTGGATCCACACAGTTTAAAAAGTTTGTATCTATGAGTTTTGAAAGACACGGTGTTGGAAAGAGAAGAACGATGGCGACGTTTTGAGGGTAAAATGATGGCTGTAGAGCAAACACTGTGGAAACAGCAGCAGTTGAAAGAGAAGTGTTTAAGATGAATCTTGGCACAGTGAGAGACAGAGCTCGTTAGGCAGGCAGGTGTGAGCCTGGTTGCTATAGTGACTGCACCCAATGGCTCCATACACACACACGGACAGACATGCACCTCACTTTTGCTGCTTAAAATGAACAGAAAAGTCAGGCCGAAACAAATCGTTCCCAAATGAAAAGTACAAGTCGTATTGACAAAATTCTTTCACCGTGAGCGACGGCAACGTCTAGTCTACCTAATTCTCGGTTTTCATGGCGGTGGAGTTTATTATATGGACGTGGTGACAGTGGAAAGACACCATGCTCTTCTGATTTTCAAACGAACCTTCTGAGCCATTTTAACATTGGAGTCTATGGAGCAGTTGGAGGGAGTAGGCTGCGCATTGGTGACATTTATGAAAGAACCATAACACCTAGTACAATAGTAAACACATTGGATGAAAGAGGACAGCGATGGCTACGTTTTGAGGGTAAAATCATACCTGTAGAGCAAACGCTGCAGACACAGCAGCAGTTTTAAAAAACATTTTAAGATTAATCTTTTTGCTTCTCTCACTGTAGCAGTTGAGCTGTCTCACTCTAGCCCCAACATTCCGTCCCATACACACCCATTATAAACTCTGAAACGGGTGAAAAAACATCATGAAACTTAAACTGGAACTGAAGAAAAAGTATAATAGATATTGAAAAGATAAATACAAGTTGAATAGTTGAATGTCTTGTCTTCGTTTTAAAGTTTGAATGGTGGCTCTATGTCAACGTATGTGGAAGTAGTAAGAGTTTAAAAATGAGTGAGTTGAAGGAGAATTTGAAGGGTCTCCCCATTGAAATACATGGGAAATTTTTGTTGAAAAAAGTTAAATAAAATTAAAAATATAAATGTTAAAAATGAGAAAAATAGAAGCACACCATTCCAAAAGAAGAGGAATCTAACGGTGTTTGAATGGTTTTTCTAAGTTGAACGGTTTTGAAGGAGTAGGAGTACAAAAAACGTACGGAATAGATAATAAAATAGAATAATAAAGATTACAACAACAATACTGTGAATGCTTTTACAAGCATTCACACTAATAATAAAGATTACAACAACAATACTGTGAATGCTTTTACAAGCATTCACACTAACTAGAAAGTGCATTTTCTGAAGAAACTGCAGTGTGAATGCTTGAATCTGAATGTATGCACTGAAATGAATTAATTGCTGAATTTTAAGTTAAAAATATTGAATGAGATGAAAAATACAGAAATTATAACCTGAAAACAAAAGTGCTGAACTGCTAAAAGCTGACAATTACAGAGAAGAAGTTGGAAAATAGCTGAAAAGTTTTTAAATAAAAATTAGAAAAATCTAAGAAATAAGAAAAGAAAATTTAGAGTCAAAAAACATCTGAATGAATATCAAAACTTCATATTCTTTGAATAACTGAATGACTAAAATGTGATCCCTCCACTTGAATCCATACAGTTTTAAACGTTTGTGACTATCAGCTTTGAAAGACACGGTGCTGGAAAGAGAACATCGAGGTCTTCGTTTTGAGGGTAAAATGATGGCTGTAGAGCAAACACTGTGGACACAGCAGCAGTTGAAAGAGAAGTGTTTAAGATGAATCTTGGCACAGTGAGAGACAGAGCTCGTTAGGCAGGCAGGTGTGAGCCTGGTTGCTATAGTGACTGCAGCCAATGGCTCCATACACACACACAGACATGCGCCTCACTTTTGCTGCTTAAAATGAACAGAAAAGTCTGGCCGAAACAAATCGCTCCCAAATGAAAAGTACAAGTCCTATTGACAAAATTCTTTCACCGTGAGCGGCAGCAATGTCTAGTCTACCAAATTCTCAGTTTTCATGCCTGTGGAGTTTATTATATGGACGTGGTGACAGTGGAAAGACACCATGCTCTTCTGATTTTCAAACGAACCTTCTGAGCCATTTTAACATTAGAGTCTATGGAGCAGTTGGAGGGAGTAGGCTGTGCATTGGTGACATTTATGAAAGAACCATAACACCTAGTACAATAGTAAACACATTGGATGAAAGAGGACAGCGATGGCTACGTTTTGAGGGTAAAATCATACCTGTAGAGCAAACGCTGCGGACACAGCAGCAGTTTTAAGAAAATATTTTAAGATTAATTCCCCCCCTGCTCTCACTCTACCAGTTGAGCTGTCTCACTCTAGCGGCAACATTCCGTCCCATACACACCCATTATAAACTCTGAAACGGGTGAAAAAACATCATGAAACTTAAACTGGAACTGAAGAAAAAGTATAAAAAATATTGAAAAGATAAATACAAGTTGAATAGTTGAATATCTTGTCTTCGTTTTAAAGTTTGAATGGTGGCTCTACGTCAATGTATGTGGAAGTAGATACAGTTTGAAGAGGAGTGAGTTGAATGAGAATTTGAAGGGTCTCTCCATTGAAATACATGGGAAATTTTTGTTGAAAAAAGTTGAATAAAATTAAAAATATAAATGTTAAAAATAAGAAAAATAGAAGCAGTCATGTCCAAAAGAAGAGGAATCTAATGGTGTTTGAATGGTTTTTCTAAGTTGAACGGTTTTGAAGGAGATAGACTACAAAAAACGTACGGAATATATAATAAAATATAACTAGAAAGTGCATTTTCTGAAGAAACTGCAGTGTGAATGCTTGAATCTGAATGTATGCACTGAAATGAATTAATTGCTGAATTTTAAGTTAAAAATATTGAATGAGATGAAAAATACAGAAATTATAACCTGAAAACAAAAGTGCTGAACTGCTAAAAGCTGACAATTACAGAGAAGAAGTTGGAAAATAGCTGAAAAGTTTTTAAATAAAAATTAGAAAAACCTAAGAAATAAGAAAAGAAAATTTAGAGTCAAAAAACATCTGAATGAATATCAAAACTTCATATTCTTTGAATAACTGAATGACTAAAATGTGATCCCTCCACTTGAATCCATACAGTTTTAAAAGTTTGTGACTATCAGCTTTGAAAGACACGGTGCTGGAAAGAGAACATCGAGGTCTTCGTTTTGAGGGTAAAATGATGGCTGTAGAGCAAACACTGTGGACACAGCAGCAGTTTAAAGAGAAGTGTTTAAGATGAATCTTGGCACAGTGAGAGAGAGAGAGCTGGTTAGGCAGGCAGGTGTGAGCCTGGTTGCTATAGTGACTGCAGCCAATGGCTCCATACACACACACAGACATGCACCTCACTTTTGCTGCTTAAAATGAACAGAAAAGTCTGGCCGAAACAAATCGCTCCCAAATGAAAAGTACACGTCCTATTGACAAATTTCTTTCACCGTGAGCGGCAGCAATGTCTAGTCTACCGAATTATCGGTTTTCATGCCTGTGGAGCTTATTATATGGATGTGGTGACAGTGTAAAGACAGCCTGCACTTCTGATTTTCAAACAAACTTTCTGAGCCACTTTAACATTGGAGTCTATGGAGGAGTTGGAGGGAGCAGGCTGTGCATTGGTGACATTTATGAAAGAACCATAACACCTAGTACAATAATAAACACATTGGGTGAAAGAGGACAACGATGGCTACGTTTTGAGGGTAAAATCATACCTGTAGACCAAACGCTGCGGACACAGCAGCAGTTTTAATAAAATATTTTAAGATTAATTCCCCCCCTGCTCTCACTCTACCAGTTGAGCTGTCTCACTCTAGCGGCAACATTCCGTCCCATACACACCCATTATAAACTCTGAAATGGGTGAAAAAACATCATGAAACTTAAACTGGAACTATAGAAAAAGTATAATAGATATTGAAAAGATAAATACAAGTTGAATAGTTGAATGTCTTGGCTTCGTTTTAAAGTTTGAATGGTGGCTCTACGTCAATGTATGTGGAAGTAGTTAGAGTTCAAAGAGGAGTGATTTGAAGGCGAATTTGAAGGGTCTCCCCATTGAAATACATGGGAAATTTTTGTTGGAAAAAGTTGAATAAAATTAAAAATATAAATGTTAAAAATGAGAAAAGTAGAAGCAGTCATGTCCAAAAGAAGAGGAATCTAACGGTGTTTGAATGGTTTTTCTAAGTTGAACGGTTTTGAAGGAGTTAGATGCCAAAAAACGTACGGAATATGAAATAATAATAATAAAGATTAGAAGAACAATACTGTGAATGCTTTTACAAGCATTCACACTAACTAGAAAGTGCATTTTCTGAAGAAACTGCAGTGTGAATGCTTGAATCTGAATGTATGCACTGAAATGAATTAATATTAACCTAAAAATGTTGAATGAGCTGGAAAAAACAGAATTTTTAACCTGAAAACAAAAGTGCAGAACCTTTGAAAGCTGATTTTTACACAGAAGAAGTTGGAAAATAGCTGAAAATGTTTTAAATGTAAATTAGAAAAACCTAAGATTCAAAGTCAGAAAACATCTGAATGAATATTAAAAGTTCATATTCTTTGAATCACTGAATGACTAAAATGTGATCCCTCCACTTGGATCCATAAAGTTTAAAAAGTTTAAATGTCTGAGGTTTGAAAGACACGCTGTTGGAAAGAGAACAACGACGGCGACGTTTCGAGGGTAAAATGATGGCTGTAGAGCAAACACTGTGGACACAGCAGCAGTTGAAAGAGAAGTGTTTAAGATTAATCTTGGCACAGTGAGAGAGAGCTCATTAGGCAGGCAGGTGTGAGCCTGCTTGCTATAGTGACTGCACCCAATGGCTCCATACACACGGACACAGACATGCACCTCACTTTTGCTGCTTAAAATGAACAGAAAAGTCAGGCCGAAACAAATCGCTCCCAAATGAAAAGTACAGGTCGTATTGACAAAATTCTTTCACCGTGAGCGGCAGCAATGTCTAGTCTACCGAATTCTCAGTTTTCATGCCTGTGGAGTTTATTATATGGACGTGGTGACAGTGTAAAGACACCATGCTCTTCTGATTTTCAAACGAACCTTCTGAGCCATTTTAACATTGGAGTCTATGGAAGAGTTGGAGGGAGTAGGCTATGCTTTGGTGACATTTATGAAAGAACCATAACACCTAGGACAATAGTAAACACATTGGATGAAAGAGGACAGCGATGGCTACGTTTTGAGGGTAAAATCATACCTGTAGAGCAAACGCTGCGGACACAGCAGCAGTTTTTAAAAAGATTTTAAGATTAATTTTTTTGCTCCTTTCACTCTACCAGTTGAGCTGTCTCACTCAAGCCCCAACATTCCGTCCCATACACACCCATTATAAACTCTGAAACGGCTGAAAAAACATCATGAAACTTAAACTGGAACTGAAGAAAAAGTATAATAGATATTGAAAAGATAAATACAAGTTGAATAGTTGAATGTCTTGTCTTCGTTTTAAAGTTTGAATGGTGGCTCTACGTCAATGTATGTGGAAGTAGATACAGTTTAAAGAGGAGTAACTTGAAGGAGAATTTGAAGGGTCTCCCCATTGAAATACATGGGAAATTTTTGTTGAAAAAAGTTGAATAATTTTAAAAATATAAATGTTATAAATGAGAAAAATAGAAGCAGTCATGTCCAAAAGAAGAGGAATCTAACGGTGTTTGAATGGTTTTTCTAAGTTGAACGGTTTTGAAGGAGATAGAGTACAAAAAACGTACGGAATATATAATAATAATAACTAGAAAGTGCATTTTCTGAAGAAACTGCAGTGTGAATGCTTGAATCTGAATGTATGCACTGAAATGAATTAATTGCTGAATTTTAAGCTAAAAATAAAAATGTTGAATGAGCTGGAAAATACAGAGTTTTTAACCTGAAAACAAAAGTGCAGAACTTTTGAAAGCTGATGTTCACACAGAAGAAGTTGGAAAATAGCTGAAAAGTTTTTAAATTAAAATTTGGAAAACCTAAGAAATGAGAAAACACAATTTAGAGTCAGAAAACATTTGAATGAATATTAAAAGTTCATTTTCTTTGAATCACTGAATGACTAAAGTGTAATCCCTCCACTTGGATCCACACAGCTTTAAAGGTTTACATCTCTGAGCTTTGAAAGACATGCTGTTGGAAAGAGAACAACGATGGCTTCGTTTTGAGGGTAAAATGATGGCTGTAGAGCAAACACTGTGGACACAGCAGCAGTTGAAAGAGAAGTGTTTAAGATGAATCTTGGCACAGTGAGAGAGAGCTCGTTAGGCAGGCAGGTGTGAGCCTGGTTGCTATAGTGACTGCACCCACTGGCTCCATACACACGCACAGACATGCACCTCACTTTTGCTGCTTAAAATGAACAGAAATGTCAGGCCCAAACAAATCGTTCCCAAATGAAAAGTACAGGTCCTATTGACGAAATTCTTTCACCGTGAGCGGCAGCAATGTCCAGTCTACCTAATTCTCAGTTTTCATGCCTGTGGAGTTTATTATATGGACGTGGTGACAGTGGAAAGACACCATGCTCTTCTGATTTTCAAACGAACCTTCTGAGCCATTTTAACATTGGAGTCTATGGAGCAGTTGGAGGGAGGAGGCTGTGCATTGGTGACATTTATGAAAGAACCATAACACCTAGTACAATAGTAAACACATTGGATGAAAGAGGACAGCGATGGCTACGTTTTGAGGGTAAAATCATACCTGTAGAGCAAACGCTGTGGACACAGCAGCAGTTTAAAAAAAAGATTTTAAGATGAATTTTCGACCTGCTTCCACTCTGGCAGTTGAGCTGTCTCACTCTAGCAGCAACATTCCATCCCATACACACCCATTATAAACTCTGAAACGGCTGAAAAAACATCATGAAACTTAAACTGGAACTGAAGAAAAAGTATAAAAGATATTGAAAAGATAAATACAAGTTGAATAGTTGAATATCTTGTCTTCGTTTTAAAGTTTGAATGGTGGCTCTACGTCAATGTATGTGGAAGTAGATACAGTATGAAGAGGAGTGAGTTGAATGAGAATTTGAAGGGTCTCTCCATTGAAATACATGGGAAATTTTTGTTGAAAAAAGTTCAATAAAATTAAAAATATAAATGTTAAAAATAAGAAAAATAGAAGCAGTCATGTCCAAAAGAAGAGGAATCTAATGGTGTTTGAATGGTTTTTCTAAGTTGAACGGTTTTGAAGGAGATAGACTACAAAAAACGTACGGAATATATAATAAAATATAATAATAATAATAATAATAATAAAGATTAGAAGAACAATACTGTGAATGCTTTTACAAGCATTCACACTAATAAAGATTAGAAGAACAATACTGTGAATGCTTTTACAAGCATTCACACTAATAACTAGAAAGTGCATTTTCTGAAGCAACTGCAGTGTGAATGCTTGAATCTGAATGTATGCACTGAAATGAATTAATTGCTGAATGTTAAGTTAAAAATGTTGAATGAGATGAAAAATACAGAAATTTGCACCTGAAAACAAAAGTGCTGAACTGCTAAAAGTTGAAAACCACACAGAAGAAGTTGGAAAATAGCTGAAAATGTTTTAATTGTAAATTAGAAAAACATAAGAAATGAGAAAAGACTATTAAGAGTCAGAAAACATCTGAATGAATATTAAAAAATCATATTCTTTGAATCACTGAATGACTAAAATGTGATCCCTCCACTTGTATCCACACAGTTTACAAAGCTTAAATGTCTGAGCTTTGAAAAACATGGTGTTGAAAAGAGAACAACGACGGCGACATTTTGAGGGTAAAATGATGGCTGTAGAGCAAACACTGTGGACACAGCAGCAGTTGAAAGAGAAGTGTTTAAGATGAATCTTGGCACAGTGAGAGACAGAGCTCGTTAGGCCGGCAGGTGTGAGCCTGGTTGCTATAGTGACTGCACCCAATGGCTCCATACACACGTTCACAGACATGCACCTCACTTTTGCTGCTTAAAATGAACAGAAAAGTCAGCCCGAAACAAATCGCTCCCAAATGAAAAGTACACGTCGTATTGACAAAATTCTTTCACCGTGAGCGGCAGCAATGTCTAGTCTACTGAATTCTGAGTTTTCATGGCTGTGGAGTTTATTATATGGACGTGGTGACAGTGTAAAGACACCATGCTCTTCTAATTTTCAAACGAACCTTCTGAGCCATTTTAACATTAGAGTCTATGGAAGAGTTGGAGGGAGGAAGCTGTGCATTGGTGACATTTATGAAAGAACCATAAGACCTAGTACAATAGTAAACACATTGGATGAAAGAGGACAGCTATGGCTACGTTTTGAGGGTAAAATCATACCTGTAGAGCAAACGCTGCGGACACAGCAGCAGTTTTAAGAAAATATTTTAAGATTAATTCCCCCCCTGCTCTCACTCTACCAGTTGAGCTGTCTCACTCTAGCGGCAACATTCCGTCCCATACACACCCATTATAAACTCTGAAACGGCTGAAAAAACATCATGAAACTTAAACTGGAACTGAAGAAAAAGTATAAAAGATATTGAAAAGATAAATACAAGTTGAATAGTTGAATGTCTTGGCTTCGTTTTAAAGTTTGAATGGTGGCTCTATGTCAACGTATCTGGAAGTAGTAAGAGTTTAAAAATGAGTAAGTTGAGTGAGGATTTGAAGGGTCTCCCCATTGAAATACATGGGGAATTTTTGTTGTAAAAAGTTGAATAAAATTAAAAATATAAATGTTAAAAATGAGAAAAGTAGAAGCAGTCATGTCCTAAAGAAGAGGAATCTAACGGTGTTTGAATGGTTTTTCTAAGTTGAACGGTTTTGAAGGAGTTAGATGCCAAAAAACGTACGGAATATATAAAATAGAATAATAATAAAGATTACAACAACAATACTGTGAATGCTTTTACAAGCATTCACACTAACTAGAAAGTGCATTTTCTGAAGAAACTGCATTGTGAATGCTTGAATCTGAATGTATGCACTGAAATGAATTAATTGCTGAATTTAAGTTAAAAATGTTGAATGAGAGAAAAAAAAATGAATTTTTAACCTGAAAACAAAAGTGCTAAACTGCTAAAAGCTGAAGTGCACAAAGAAGAAGTTGGAAAATAGCTGAAAATGTTTTAAATGTAAATTAGAAAAACCTAAGTAATGAGAAAAGAAAATTTAGCGTCAGAAAACATCTGAATAAATATAAAAAGTTCATATTCTTTGATTAACTGAATGACTAAAATGTGATCCCTCCACTTGGATCCACAGAGTTTAAAAAGTTTAAATGTCTGAGCTTTGAAAGACACGGTGCTGGAAAGAGAACAACGATGGCGACGTTTTGAGGGTAAAATGATGGCTGTAGAGCAAACACTGTGGACACAGCAGCAGTTGAAAGAGAAGTGTTTAAGATGAATCTTGGCACAGTGAGAGACAGAGCTCGTTAGGCAGGCAGGTGTGAGCCTGGTTGCTATAGTGACTGCACCCAATGGCTCCATACACACGGACACAGACATGCACCTCACTTTTGCTGCTTAAAATGAACAGAAAAGTCAGCCCGAAACAAATCGCTCCGAAATGAAAAGTACACGTCGTATTGACAAAATTCTTTCACCGTAAGCGCCAGCAATGTCTAGTCTACTGAATTCTCAGTTTTCATGCCTGTGGAGTTTATTATATGGACGTGGTGACAGTGGAAAGACACACTGCTCTTCTGATTTTCAATGAACCTTCTGAGCCATTTTAACATTGGAGTCTATGGAAGAGTTGGAGGGAGTAGGCTGTGCATTGGTGACATTTATGAAAGAACCATGAGACCTAGTACAATAGTAAACACATTGGATGAAAGAGGACAGCGATGGCTACGTTTTGAGGGTAAAATGATGGCTGTAGAGCAAACGCTGCGGACACAGCAGCAGTTTTAAAAAAGATTTTAAGATTAATTTTTTTGCTTCTCTCACTCTACCAGTTGAGCTGTCTCACTCTAGCGGCAACATTCCGTCCCATACACACCCATTATAAACTCTGAAACGGGTGAAAAAACACCATGAAACTTAAACTGGAACTGAAGAAAAAGTATAATAGATATTGAAAAGATAAATACAAGTTGAATAGTTGAATGTCTTGTCTTCGTTTTAAAGTTTGAATGGTGGCTCTATGTCAACGTATGTGGAAGTAGATACAGTTTGAAAATGAGTAAGTTGAATGAGGATTTGAAGGGTCTCCCCATTGAAATACATGGGAAATTTTTGTTGAAAAAAGTTGAATAATTTTAAAAATATAAATGTTATAAATGAGAAAAGTAGAAGCAGTCATGTCCAAAAGAAGAGGAATCTAACGGTGTTTGAATGGTTTTTCTAAGTTGAACGGTTTTGAAGGAGATAGATGCCAAAAAACGTACGGAATATGATATAATAACTAGAAAGTGCATTTTCTGAAGAAACTGCAGTGTGAATGCTTGAATCTAAATAAATGCACTGGAATAAATTAATTGCTGAATTTTAAGTTAAAAATGTTGAATGAGATGAAAAATACAGAAATTTTAACCTGAAAACAAAAGTGCTGAACTGCTAAAAGCTGAAATCCACACAGAAGAAGTTGGAAAAGAGCTGAAAATGTTTAAAATGTAAATTAGAAAAACCTAAATAATGAGAAAAGAAAATTTAGAATCGGAAAACATCTGAATGAATAATAAAAGTTCATATTCTTTGAATCACTGAATGACTAAAATGTGATCCCTCCACTTGGATCCACACAGTTTTAAAGGTTTAAAACTCTGACCTTTGAAAGACACGGTGTTGGAAAGAGAACATGGATGTCTTCGTTTTGAGGGTAAAATGATGGCTGTAGAGCAAACACTGTGGACACAGCAGCAGTTGAAAGAGAAGTGTTTAAGATGAATCTTGGCACAGTGAGAGACAGAGCTCATTAAGCAGGCAGGTGTGAGCCTGGTTGCTATAGTGACTGCACCCAATGGCTCAGTACACACGCACACAGACATGCACCTCACTTTTGCTGCTTAAAATTAACAGAAAAGTCAGGCCGAAACAAATCGCTCCCAAATGAAAAGTACAGGTCGTATTGACAAAATTCTTTCACCGTGAGCGGCAGCAATGTCTAGTCTACTTAATTCTCAGATTTCATGGCTGTGGAGTTTATTATATTGATGTGGTGACAGTGTAAAGACAGCCTGTACTTCTGATTTTCAAACGAACCTTCTTAGCCATTTTAACATTAGAGTCTATGGAAGAGTTGGAGGGAGTAGGCTGTGCTTTGGTGACATTTATGAAAGAACCATAACACCTAGTACAATAGTAAACACATTGGATGAAAGAGGACAGCGATGGCTACGTTTTGAGGGTAAAATCATACCTGTAGACGAAACGCTGCGGACACAGCAGCAGTTTTAAGAAAATATTTTAAGATTAATTCCCCCCCTGCTCTCACTCTACCAGTTGAGCTGTCTCACTCTAGCGGCAACATTCCGTCCCATACACACCCATTATAAACTCTGAAACGGGTGAAAAAACATCATGAAACTTAAACTGGAACTGAAGAAAAAGTATAAAAGATATTGAAAAGATAAATACAAGTTGAATAGTTGAATACCTTGTCTTCGTTTTAAAGTTTGAATGGTGGCTCTACGTCAATGTATGTGGAAGTAGATACAGTTTGAAAAGGAGTGAGTTGAATGAGAATTTGAAGGGTCTCTCCATTGAAATACATGGGAAATTTTTGTTGAAAAAAGTTGAATAAAATTAAAAATATAAATGTTAAAAATGAGAAAAGTAGAAGCAGTCATGTCCAAAAGAAGAGGAATCTAACGGTGTTTGAATGGTTTTTCTAAGTTGAACGGTTTTGAAGGAGTTAGATGCCAAAAAACGTACGGAATATATAATAATAATAACTAGAAAAATTTGCATTTCCTGCGAAAATGCAGTGTGGATGCTTTACAGCTGAAGCTGTCTGCTGAAACTAGCTGAAAAAGCTGAAAAGTTGCAGAAATTGTAAAAACTTTGCAGAAGCAAAGGAACTTTGCTAAAATGTAGTCACTTAGGAGAACTGTAATATCTTAGAGGAAACATAATACTTGGCAGAAATACAATAGCATAGCAGAACTTAGCAGAAATATTGTAACTTACCAGAAACACGATAACTTCTCAAAAATACAAGAAATTAGGAGAAATAGTATAAGATAACAGAAAGAATATATTTAGCCAAACATTCTTAAACATTACAGAAATACTATGATTTAGAAAAACAGTACAACAAAGCAGAAATGCAGTGATTTACCAGAGACACTGTAATATACTATGAATATTGAAATTTTGAATAAATACTATGTTTTAGCAAAAATACTCCAGTTTAGCACAAATATTGTAACATAGCAGAAATGCTATATTTAGAAAGAAAAATATAATATAGTAGAAATACTATGATTTAGCAGAAATCTTACAATATAGCTTAATAACAATGATTTAGAACAGATACTATGATTGAGCAGAATAGTAATAACTTAAGTGAAAATATTGGAAAGGTAAAATGACAAGCTGAATAAAAAGGAACAAGGTTAAATTTGCTCAAAACTAATTTTTGTTCACCTGTGAAAAAAATAAAATAAAAATACATTTAGAAAAAAAAACAAATAAGAACAGCCAACAGATATACACAAAATCAAATATAGATACACAAATCACCAAATACACAGAAAATCAAATATGGGTACACAAATGTACAGAGAGAGACACACACACAGGGTCTATGCCAGTCAACCAGTCTGAATATATTATATTTTTATCCAACAATGAGATGCTGCCCTAAAAAGGGTCTTTGTGTGTGTGTGTGTCTTTCTTTCTCTCTCTCTCTCTCACTCACTCACACACTCACACACACACACACACACACACACAGCAGCAGCAGCAGCAGCATCAGCAAGTGAACAGGGGCTGTTAACAGCATGTTTCTAGGTCAGTCAAACAGCTGTGAGCTTCTTAATTTGAATCCACCAATCAGAGAGGCTGTGTATTTTTCCCACCAAAACTGGTGCACTAAGTGCAGGCTCTTACAGCACAGAGAGAGACAGGATTTTTGCAGTCTATTTCTCATAGTGAGGACTCCCCTCAAACAAACAGCCATAAATTCCTAACCGTAGGGGCTAAAATGGTCGTTCTTAGACCGTTTTGTTCAGAAGACATGGGAGAATCTTGAAATGTTGACCATTTAAAATAAAAATATGAAATATCATAGATATATGACATAGATGATTGGTTATCTAAGAACCCACGAGGGCCCCAATATGCAAATTTGAATGTGCAAGCCCTCAGACATGATTGGTTGTCTTAGAAGCCATATAAAAAGCAGTAAAACTGTACTATGATTTGGTAGAAAAACTATAATTAATCAAAAATACTATATTTGGGAGAAATTGTATTTTTTAGCAGAAACATTACATGTAGCAAAAATCTTATGAAATAGCAGAAATAGTATGATTTAGCAGAAATGCTATATTTAGCACAAATACTGAAAAGCAGCAGAAATGCTATGACTTAGCACAATAGTAATAACTTAAATAGAAAAACTGGAAAAGCAAAATGGACAGCTGAAAAAATGCTGAACATGCTAAGGGTCCCTCAAATGTAATTGTTAAATGAAAAAGAAATCAGTAAAAAAAAGTATAACAGTCACACAAACACAAAGATGGACACATATAGAAACACACAAGCACAGAGAGACACACACAGGACCAAAATTCAGTCAACCAGTCTAAATATATTTAATTTAAATCATACAGTAAGATGCTCCCATAAAAAGGCTCTCTCTCTCTCTCTCTCTCACACACACACACACACACACACACACACACACACACACACACACACACACACACACACACACACACAGGGAGAGACAAGCAAGACTCTAGGTCAGTCAAGCAGCCTGGGAGCTGCTTAATTTGAATTCACCAATCAGAGAGGCTGTGTGCTTTTTCCCGCCAAAACTGGTGCACCAAGTGCAGGCTTTTACACACACAGACACAGAGAGAGACAGGATTTCTGCAGTGTATTTGTCATAGTGAGCATTCCCCTCAAACAAATGGCCATAATTTCCTAACCGTAGGGGCTAGAACGGTCATTCTTACACCGTTTTGTTCAGAAGAGATGGGGGAATCTTAAAGTGTTCACGATTTATCATTAAAATATGAATTATTAAAGATATTTGACTTGTAATGCACCATAACTGAGCAGAGGCGAAGCAAAAACTGCCTTGACCTGCCCTCAAACAACGCTTTGTAACTCTAAATCTATTTGGAGTATTGATATCATTCTTTCACCGTAAGAGACAGCAGGCTTTGGTGAACAGTCATGGAAATTTTCAGGTCTCTGTGGAAATCCAACAAAAAGTTATGACGAGAGAAAAAAGTGGTTCATTTCCAGAGTTTGAAATCTGAAGAAATCTGAGCGAGGGACAAATTTCCTACCCTCAAACAAACCCAATTCATGGCCAAATGGTAATATTTGAGAAAAAAATTCTTGAATTGTGAGCGTCAGGAGTGTCTAAAGATATACTGGGACAAGCCTCATGTTTTAACTTCGCTTCGTTAGGGAGATATGACGATTCGAATATGCCTCTCATGACAGAAATCAAGCGGTGATTTTGAACAAACTCTCCATTGACTTTGTATGGAGACTTTTCCGACCTTGTGTTGGTCTGAGGAGATTTGGCAAAATTCTATAAATCCCACAACAATGACAGTGACATTTTCTGAAAGCCAGCAAAAATACCTACGTTTTGATGTATAATTTGTGGGGGTTGAGTGAAAATTGAGCAAGTAGCAAGAAGTTGTTCGGACATGAAGAGAAGACTGCAAAACTTACAGTGGCTCACTGAAAGCCAAGTGCATAGCAACCATAACAACGCATGTATTTTGTGAAAAATCACAAAAATGAAACTCAAAACTTAAAGAGGGATAAGATGAAAATGGTAACAGATATGAAAAAGCTGAATCATACAACAATAGCAGAAAAATTTGTGAACATTTTAAAGTTTGAATGGTTGTTCTAGGTGAAAGTATGAGGAAGTAGTTAAGTTTCAAAAACAAGCAAGTTTTAGCAGAATTGTGGAAGTTTCCCATTCATTTCAATGGGACAAATTAAAGGAAAAAAGCTTAATATTTTAAAAAGTATAATAGTTAAAAATACCAAAAGTCATAGCAGTCGTTAGCAGAAAAAGCTGAATAGTTTAAAATTTGAACGGTGAAAATCGGCTGAAAATTGTGGAAGTAGTTAAAGTCCAAAAAACGTACGGAAGCAACTAGAATAATAACTAGAAAAATTTGCATTTCCTGCGAAAATGCTGTGTGGATGCCTTAACGCTGAAGCTGTCTGCTGAAAAGCTGAAAAAGATGAAAAGTTGCAAAAAGTTGTATGGTGGTGGGAAAAAAAATGTCACGCTGAACAGGATTCGAACCCCGCCCTGCTGGGCTCAAGGTAGCTACTCATCTAACTGAGCCAAACTCATTCTCACAAAGAAGAGGTGGACAGACTGACAATTCTGCTGAAATGATCAGAAGCTGCTGAGAATTGTGCTGATAAGAGGTGAAGTGGTTGAAAATTCTGCAGAAAAGAGGTAAATCAGCAGAATTTCTGCAGAAAAGAGGCAAAGAAGCAGAACATTGCACTGAAAAGAGGTGAATCAGCAGAATTTCTGCTGAAAAGGTGAAAAAAAATGTTTTCACCAGCAGGATTCGAACCTGGCTCTTCTAGTTTCAAGGCTGCTACTCATCACACTAAGCCAAAGTCACTCTCAATGAGTCAAAGTCATTCTCACAAAGAAGAGGTGGAGAGACGGACAATTCTGCTGAAATGAGCAGAAGAATTGCGCTGATAAGAGGTGAAAAGGCTAAAAAGTCTGAGGTGAGTCAGCAGAATTTCTGCTGAAAAGAGGCAGAACAACCTGGTTCTGCTCAAATTCACCAATAAGAGGTACTGCTTCTGTCTGCTTCATCAGGCTGTGTACTTGTATGTATTTCTGGCATGAATCTAAGGTCCATATTAGAAAAGCTGCTAAAATCATAAAACTTTGCAGAATTGTAATGAATTAGCAATATAAATTACAGGTCTGTGATAGTGTATAAATTTGTAGTGAAAAAAAAATGTTGAGGTGGGATTGAACCCACGACCTTTGAGCTGCAGAGCCGTGTCATTACTGATTGCGCCACCTGGAAAGGAGGCGGGCGTCTGAATGACAGAGACTTGAGCAGCAGTTGCTGAAAACAACTGAAAAAGCAGAATTATCTGCAAAATAGAGGTGTAGACGTTGACGTGCTTGATGAAGATGGCTTTATGTGTAAGGGTACACTGAAGAGTGTCAAGAAAGCAGAGTGCATGCAAGCAAGCAGGGAAGATATGTAGCAACTGTCACAGGCAGGATTCGAACCTCTGCCACCAGGTCTCACGGCAGCTGCTCAACTCTCTGAGCCAAATGAAGTCTGGTGACAAACAAAGATATGATGAGAGGAAAAATGTGCGAAAGAGCAGAAGAGGCTGGAACTTTTCAGCTACTCATTGAGCCAAACTGGTTCTCACATAACTGAAAAAAGGTGAAAAAGCTGACAACTCTAATAAAAACAGCAGAAAAGGCAGGGATTGAACCCACGACCTGTGAGCTGCAGACCCGTGTCATTACTGATTGCGCCACTTGGAAAGGGGGCGGGCGGCTGAAAGACAGAGACTTGACCAGTCAGAATTAGATTGCGGTGAGAGGCGAAAAACGCCGTTTTTTGGAGTTACAAAACGTCGTGTAACTCAAAAACTAGGAGGGCTAGCAGAATAATTCTTGTACTGGGTGAATCAGCGGACTTTGGTGTATTTTGACTGCGATTTTCATAGCTCTTTGTACCTCCGTCGCGGAGATATGACGAGAGAAGAAACGGCTTCATTTTCGGACTTTGAAAACTGAGAGGAGGACAGATTTCCACCCCTTAAACAAACGTAATTCATTGCTCAACGGTAAGATAATTGTAAAAACTGCTTCCACTGTGAGTGTCAGCAGTGTCTGAAGATATATTGGCACAAGCCTCATGTCCTACCTATGTTTTGATGTATAATTTGTGGGGGTTGAGTGGAAATTGAACGAGTAGCAAGAAGTTGTTCGGACATGAAGAGAAAATTCAGAAAAGACCAGCACACACTCTGAGTTAATTGCATAGCAACCATAACAACGCATGTATTTTCTGAAAAATCACAATTTTGCAACTGAAAACTTAAAGAGGTATAAAATTAAAACGGTAGAAGATCTGAAAAAGCTGAATCATACAGGAATAGCCCAATAATCTGAGAACATTTTAAAGTTTGAATGGAGTTTCTGGGTGAAAGTATGAGGAAGTAGTTAAGTTTCAAAAACAAGCAAGATTTAGCAGAATTTCTGAAGATTTCCATTGATTTCAATGGGACAAATTAAAGGAAAAAAGTGTAATATTTTAAAAAGTATAATAGTAATAAACACCAAAAGTCATAGCCATCATTAGCAGAAAGAGCAGAACAGTATAGAGTTTGAACTGAGAAAATCGGCTGAAAACTGAGGAAGTAGTTAAGTGCCAAAAAGTGTACGGAAGGAACTAGAGGAATAACTAGAAAAAATTGCATTTCCTGCGAAAATGCTGTGTGGATGCCTTATTGCTGAAGCTGTCTGCTCAAAAAGTGAAAAAGATGAAAAGTTGCAAAAAGTTGTATGGTGGTGAAAAAAACAAAATTTCACCCTGAGTAGGATTCGAACCTAGCCCTGCCAGACTCAGAGCAACTACTCATCTCACTGACCCAAACTCGTTTACACAAAGAAGAGGTGGACAGCCTGACAATTCTGCTGAAATGAGCAGAAGCTGCTGAGAATTGTGCTGATAAGAGGTGAAAAGGCTGAAAATTGTGCAGAAAAGAGGTGAATCAGCAGAATTTCTGCAGAAAAGAGGCAAAGAAGCAGAAAGTTGCGCTAAAAAGAGGTGAATCAGCAGAGTTTCTGCTGAAAAGAGTTTTTTTTTCTGAAAACAGCCAAAAAACCTGGAATTTGTGCTGAAAAGGGGTGAAAAAAATGAAAATTTTGCTAAAAAGTGTTGAGGAAGCTAAAGTATACCAAATCAAAGTATTTGTGGCAAAACATAGTATTTCTGCCATATTGTGGTATTTGTGCAACAAAAGTTACTACATTACAACATGAATACGGATTAAAGATGAAAGAAACTGGCAACAAATTCCTCCACTACAAACCAGTCTGATACCACTGTGCAGTGTTCACGTTTACTAAGGCACTACCCAAAAGGCGCCACAAGAGGGCACTCCAACACAAGAGATGACCTATGTACACTGATGCACTTAGTAACAGTCAGCCTCCTACTTAGCCACTACGTAATACAGCGGAAATACAGTAGCAGAAATACAATGTTTTTGCAGAAACACTGTAATTTCACTCAAATACTATGAAATAGCAGTAATACTATGATTTGGCAGAAATACTATGTTTCAGTACAAATACTATGATTTGGCAGAAATACTATGACTTAGAAGTAATACTATAACAAAAGGGATTCCTCAAAATACTATGAAATTGCAGTAATTCTATGATTTGGCAGAAATACTGTACTCCGTACAAATACAATGCTTTGGTAAAAATACTATATTTTGATTTTAACTCTATGATTTGAAAAAGATGAAAGCATTGAAAAAGGTGAAAAGGCTGAAATGAGCAGAAAAGAGATGAATCAGCAGAATTTCTGCTGAAAAGAGGCAAAGAAGCAGAACGTTGCGCTCAAAAGAGGTGAATGAGCAGAATTTCTGCTGAAAAGAGGCAAAGAAGCAGAACGTTGCGCTGAAAAGAGGTGAATGAGCAGAATTTCTGCTGAAAAGAGGCAGAATTTCTGCTGAAAAGAGGCAGAAGGTTCTGTATGTAGAAAAAGAAACACGATGAACCATGTGTGAAATAAATAAAGAAATGAAATGAAAGAACAACCTGATTCTGCTCAAATTCACCAATCAGAGCTACTGCCACTGTCTGCTTCATTAGGCTGGGTACTTGTATGTATTTCGGTCCATATTAGAAAAGCTGCTAAAATTATAAAACTTTGCAGAATTGTAATAAATGATCAATATAAATGACAGGTCTGTGATAGTGTTTAAATTTGTAATGAAAAAAAAATGTTGAAGCAAGGTGGGATTGAACCCACGACCTTTGAGGTGCAGAGCCGTGTCATTACTGATTGTGCCACCTGGTAAGGGGGCGGGCGGCTGAAAAACAAATAGATCAGCAATCAGAAATAGATCGCGGTGAGAGGCGAAAAGCGCCGTTTTTTGGAGTTACAAAACGTCGTGTAACTGAAAAACTAGGAGGGCTAGCAGCATAATTCTTGTACTGGGTGAATCAGCGGACTTTGGTGTATTTTGACTGCGATTTTCATAGCTCTTTGTACCTCCGTCGCGGAGATATGACGAAAGAAGAAACGGCTTCATTTTCAGAGTGTGAGAACTGAGAGGAGGACAGATTTCCACCCCTCAAACAAACGTAATTTATGGCTCAACGGTAAGACGAATGTAAAAACTGCTTCCACTGTGAGTGTCAGGAGTGTCTGAAGATATATTGGCACAAGCCTCATGTCCTAACTTTGTTTTGTTAAAGAGATGTGACGATTTGAAAATCCCTCTCATTAGAGAATTTCAGCTCTGAATTTCAAAACCTCCACATAGGCTTTGAATGGGGATTTGTCACACCTTGTGTCACTTCGAGGCAAATTGCGAAAAAACGGTAAATCTCACAATAAAGATAGTAACATTGTCTGAAAGCCAGCAAAAATACCTACGTTTTGATGTATAATTTGTGGAGGTTGAGTGGAAATTGAGCGAGTAGCAAGAAGTTGTTCAGACATGAAGAGAAAATTCAGAACAGACCAGCACACACTCTGAGTTAATTGCATAGCAACCATAGCAACGCATGTATTTTCTGAAAAATCACAATTTTGCAACTGAAAACTTAAAGAGGTATAAAATGAAAACCGTAGAAGATCTGAAAAAGCTGAATCACACAGGAATAGCCCAATAATCTGAGAACATTTTAAAATTCGAATGGAGTTTCTAGGTGAAAGTATGAGGAAGCAGTTAAGTTTCAAAACCAATCAAGTTTTAGCAGAACTGTGGAGGTTTTCCATTCATTTCAATGGGACAAATTAAAGGAAAAAAGTGTAATATTTTAAAAAGTATAATAGTAATAAACACCAAAAGTCATAGCAGTCGTTAGCAGAAAGAGCAGAACAGTTTAGAGTTTGAACTGAGAAAATCGGCTGAAAACTGAGGGAGTAGTTAAGTGCCGAAAAACGTACGGAAGCAACTTTAAGAATATTAAAGAATAAAGAGAAACAGGAACTCAATAGTGTGGATGCCTTTGAAGGCATCCACACAACTAGAAAATTTGCATTTCCTGCGAAAATGCTGTGTGGATGCCTTAACGCTGAAGCTGTCTGCTGAAAAGCTGAAAAAGCAGAAAAGTTGCAAAAAGTTGTATGGTGGTGAAAAAAAAAAATTTCACCCTGAGTAGGATTCGAACCTGGCCCTGCCAGACTCAAAGCAGCTACTCATCTCACTGACCCAAACTCATTTACACAAAGAAGAGGTGGACAGACTGACAGTTCTGCTGAAATGAGCAGAAGCTGCTGAGAATTGTGCTGATAAGAGGTGAAAAGGCTGAAAATTTTGCAGAAAAGAGGTGAATCAGCAGAATTTCTGCAGAAAAGAGGCAAATAAGCAGAAAGTTGTGCTAAAAAGAGGTGAATCAGCAGAGTTTCTGCTGAAAAGAGTTTTTTTTCTGAAAACAGCCAAAAAACCTGGAATTTGTGCTGAAAAGGGGTGAAAAAAATGAAAACTTTGCTAAAAAAGGGTGAAGAAGCTAAAGTATACCAAATCAAAGTATTTGTGCCAAAACATAGTATTTCTGCCATATTGTGGTAGTTGTGCAACAAAAGTTACTACATTACAACATGAATACGGATTAAAGATGAAAGAAACTGGCAACAAATTCCTCCACTACAAACCAGTCTGATACCACTGTGCAGTGTTCACGTTTACTAAGGCACTACCCAAAAGGCACCACAAGAGGGCACTCCAACACAAGAGATGACCTATGTACACTGATGCACTTAGTAACAGTCAGCCTCCTACTTTGCCACTACGTAATACAGCGGAAATACAGTAGCAGAAATACAATGTTTTTGCAGAAACACTGTAATTTCACTCAAATAATATGAAATAGCAGTAATACTATGATTTGGCAGAAATACTATGTTTCAGTACAAATACTATGACAAAGCAGAAATACTATGACTTAGAAGTAATACTATAACAAAAGGGATTCCTCAAAATACTATGAAATTGCAGTAATTCTATGATTTGGCAGAAATACTGTACTTCGTACAAATACAATGCTTTGGTAAAAATACTATATTTTGATTTGAACTCTATGATTTAAAAAAGATGAAAGCATTGAAAAAGGTGAAAAGGCTGAAAATTTTGCAGAAAAGAGATGAATCAGCAGAATTTCTGCAGAAAAGACGCAAAGAAGCAGAACGTTGCACTGAAAGAGGTGAATGAGCAGAATTTCTGCTGAAAAGACGCAAAGAAGCAGAACGTTGCACTGAAAGAGGTGAATGAGCAGAATTTCTGCTGAAAAGAGGCAGAATTTCTGCTGAAAAGAGGCAGAAGGTTCTGTATGTAGAAAAAGAAACACAATGAACCATGTGTGAAATAAATAAAGAAATGAAATGAAAGAACAACCTGATTCTGCTCAAATTCACCAATCAGAGCTACTGCCTCTGTCTGCTTCATTAGACTGGGTACTTGTATGTATTTCGGTCCATATTAGAAAAGCTGCTAAAATTATAAAACTTTGCAGAATTGTAATAAATGATCAATATAAATGACAGGTCTGTGATAGTGTTCAAATTTGTAATGAAAAAATAATGTTGAAGCAAGGGGGGATTGAACCCACGACCTTTGAGGTGCAGAGCCGTGTCATTACTGATTGCGCCACCTGGGAAGGGGGCGGGCAGCTGAAAGACAGACATTTGGGCAGTCAGAAAATAGATCGCGGTGAGCGGCGAAAAGCGCCGTTTTTTGGAGTTACAAAACGTCGTGTAACTCAAAAACTAGGAGGGCTAGCAGAATAATTCTTGTACTGGGTGAATCAGCGGACTTTGGTGTATTTTGACTGCGATTTCCATAGCTCTTTGTACCTCCGTCGCGGAGACATGACGAGAGAAGAAACGGCTTCATTTCCAGAGTTTGAAAACTGAGAGAAGGACAGATTTCTGCTAAAAAAAAGAGGTGTAGACGCGCTTGATGGAAATGGCTTCATGTGTAAGGATACACTGAAGAGTGTCAAGAAAGAAGAGTGCATGCAAGTAAGTAAGATGTGTAACAACTGTGACAGGCAGGACTCGAACCTCTGCCACCGGGTCCCACAGCAGCGGCTCAACCCTCTGAGCCAAATGAGGTCTGGTGACAAAGGGGGCGGGTGTCTAAGACACAGAGACTTGAGCAGTCAGAATTAGATCGCGGTGAGAGGCGAAAAACGCCGTTTTTTGGAGTTACAAAACGTCGTGTAACTCAAAAACTAGGAGGGCTAGCAGAATAATTCTTGTACTGGGTGAATCAGCGGACTTTGGTGTATTGTGACTGCGATTTTCATAGCTCTTTGTACCTCCGTCGCGGAGATATGACGAGAGAAGAAACGGCTTCATTTTCAGAGTGTGAGAACTGAGAGGAGGACAGATTTCCACCCCTCAAACAAACGTAATTTATGGCTCAACGGTAAGATGAATGTAAAAACTGATTCCACTGTGAGTGTCAGCAGTGTCTGAAGATATATTGGCACAAGCCTCATGTCCTAACTTTGCTTTGTTAATTAGATATGGCGATTTGAAAATGCCTCCTGTTACAGAATTTCAGCTCTGAATTTCAAAACCTCCACATAGACTTCGAATGGGGACTAAGCAGACCATGTGTCACTTCGAGGCAAATTGCGAAAAAACAGTAAATGTCACAATAAAGATAGTAATATTGTCTGAAAGCCAGCAAAAATACCTACGTTTTGATGTATAATTTGTGGGGGTTGAGTGGAAATTGAGCGAGTAGCAAGAAGTTGTTTGGACATGAAGAGAAAATTCAGAAAAGACCAGCTCTCACTCTGAGTTAATTGCATAGCAACCATAACAACGCATGTATTTTCTGAAAAATCACAATTTTGCAACTGAAAACTTAAAGAGGTATAAAATTAAAACGGTAGAAGATCTGAAAAAGCAGAATCATACAGGAGTAGCCCAATAATCTGAGAACATTTTAAAGTTTGAATGGAGTTTCTGGGTGAAAGTATGAGGAAGTAGTTAAGTTTCAAAAACAAGCAAGATTTAGCAGAATTTCTGAAGATTTCCATTGATTTCAATGGGACAAATTAAAGGAAAAAAGTGTAATATTTTAAAAAGTATAATAGTAATAAACACCAAAAGTCATAGCCATCATTAGCAGAAAGAGCAGAACAGTATAGAGTTTGAACTGAGAAAATCGGCTGAAAACTGAGGAAGTAGTTAAGTGCCAAAAAGTGTACGGAAGCAACTAGAGGAATAATAAAGAATAAAGAGAAACAGGAACTCAATGGTGTGGAAGCCCTTTAGGGCATCCACACAATAAAGAGAAACAGGAACTCAATGGTGTGGAAGCCCTTTAGGGCATCCACACAAAAATTGCATTTCCTGCGAAAATGCTGTGTGGATGCCTTAACGCTGAACCTGTCTGCTGAAAAGCTGAAAAAGATGAAAAGTAGCAAAAGTTGTATGGTTGTGAAAAAAAAATGTTGTCCTAAGCAGGATTTGAACCTGGCCCTCCTGGGTTCAAGGCAGCAACCATACTCACTGTGCCAAACTCACTCTGACAAAGGAAGAGATGGAGAGACTGACAATTATTGTGGAATGAGCAGAAGCTGCTGAGGATTGTCCTGATAACACATAAAAGCGCAGAAAATTTCGCAGGAAAGAGGTAAATAAGCAGAATTTCCGCAGAAAAGATGCAAAGAAGCAGAACATTGCGCTGAAAAGAGGTGAATCAGCACAATTTCTGCTGAAAAGAGGCAGAACAACCTGGTTCTGCTCAAATTCACCAATCAGAGGTACTGCTTCTGTCTGCTTCATCAGGCTGTGTACTTGTATATATTTCTACAAATTTATTGTGCTGATAAGAGGTGAAAAGGCTGAAAATTTTGCAGAAAAGAGATGAATCAGCAGAATTTATGCAGAAAAGAGGCAAAGAAGCAGAACGCTGCGCTGAAAAGAGGTGAATGAGCAGAATTTCTGCTGAAAAGTGGCAAAGAAGCAGAACGTTGCGCTGAAAAGAGGTGAATGAGCAGAATTTCTGCTGAAAAGAGGCAGAATTTCTGCTGAAAAGAGGCAGAAGCTTCTGTATGTAGAAAAAGAAACACGAAGAACCATGTGTGAAATAAATAAAGAAATGAAATGAAAGAACATCCTGATTCTGCTCTAATTCACCAATCAGAGTTACTGCCTCTGTCTGCTGTCTGGGTACTTGTATGTATTTGGTAAATGGTAAATGGACTGATTCTTATATAGCGCTTTTCTACTCTCCCGGAGTACTCAAAGCGCTGCATACAACATGCCTCATTCACCCATTCACACCCACTCATGCAAGCACTTCTAAACACAAGTGCAAACTATAACTACATTCACACACATTCACACTCCGATGAATGCATCGGAGGGCAATTTGGGGTTAGTAACTTGCCCAAGGACACTTGACATGCAGACTGGGGAAGCCTAGGATCGAACCACCAACCTTCCGATCAGTAGCTGATCTGCTCTACCACCTGAGCCACAGCCACCCCATATTATTTCGGTCCATATTAGAAAAGCTGCTAAAATTATAAAACTTTGCAAAATTGTAATAAATGATCAATATAAATTACAGGTCTGTGATAGTGTATCAACTTTTAGTGAAAAAAACTTTTTTTGACCAAGGTGGGATTGAACCCACGACCTTTGAGTTGCAGAGCCGTGTCATTACTGATTGCACCACCTGGCAAGGGGGCGGGCCGCTGAAAAACATAGACATGAGCAGTCAGAAAATAGATCGCGGTGAGCAGCGAAAAGCGCCGTTTTTTGGAGTTACAAAACGTCGTGTAACTCAGAAACTAGGAGGGCTAGCAGCATAATTCTTGTACTGGGTGAATCAGCGGACTTTGGGGTATTTTGACTGCGATTTTCATAGCTCTTTGTACCTCCGTCGCGGAGATATGACGAGAGAAGAAACGGCTTCATTTTCAGAGTTTGAAAACTGAGAGGAGGACAGATTTCCACCCCTCAAACAAACGTAATTTATGGCTCAACGGTAAGATGAATGTAAAAACTGCTTCCACTGTGAGTGTCAGGAGTGTCTGAAGATATATTGGCACAAGCCTCATGTCCTAACTTTGCTTTGTTAAAGAGATATGGCGATTTCAAAATGCCTCCTGTTACAGAATTTCAGCTCTGAATTTCAAAACCTCCCCATAGACTTCGAATGGGGACTATGCAGACCATGTGTCACTTCGAGGCAAATTG